>NC_060161.1:36077507-36086281 GCF_021292245.1 Micropterus dolomieu
CTCTGGACCCAGATATGAAGACTCAAAAGCACGACTCAGATGAGATGAAGTTAGAAAACATTTACCTGATCAATGTTCAGAGCAGAGGTCGGGGATCAGGTGCTGAGTCCTGCTGGAAAAGGGAATCAGCATCTCCATAAAGCTTGTCAGCAGATGAAACATGAGTTTTGACTCTGGACATGGCACCCCAAACCATCACTGACTGTGGACACTTCAAGCAAATTGGAATTTGTGTACCAAATACGTTGACTAGACATTAACGGACAACGGTGGTCATATTTAAATTCTTTGACAGAAGGGACAATTCAGTAGTTGTTGGATATTGACAGACATGTTACTACCATCCCTACCTATTTCAGACTGCCTTAAACAAACTGAACACGCCCCCGGTACTGGTGGCAGCACGCAATTGTAACAACACCGCTGACTTACTTTGGATGTGTTCGCCGTTTTCAGTCCAAATATAATCTGATTTGTTGCTAGAAACGTCACTGGGCGCCATCTTGATTATGGTGTAACACCTGGGCGCTGCGCCTTTTTCTGCCGCTTTGGAACACACGGTCTTTTTCGTGGTCTAGTGGCCGACCCGTAGGAGCTACATAGACATCCAGGGTATCAAATGAAAGGTCTGCTCAAGCCGTTCTCAAGCTACAGGCCTGTAAAGCATGGAGTGCTTTTGGTGACAGCAATGTTGATGAATATTCACTGTTTTTATCAATATTTCAATGTTATGTTATTTGGAACGTGGTTGTATGGACAGAAATAGTGTTTTAAAGATAACCCCCAATAAATGTCAACATTTAAACAGTAAATATTGCCAAAATATGGACATTCGCCTGGTATATTTTGAAAATATTGTATGATAACTGTTGTATTTTAGTTTATTTTCATCAAATTTAAAGTTACAGTAGTATTCTGTATTAGAAGATATTCAGTTGCATTATAATCTATCTGATGATGGTTTTGATGGTTTATTATTTATATTAAAAATATTTACCAGCTTTACCAGGTGAGGATGAAAACATTTTTCTTTATTGCATCTCAATTTAGTCTGTAATGGTAAAATAAATATGTTAATTTACAATAGATTTATATTCTATAGCTTCTGACCTCTTAAAGGAGACCAGAATAATGCATCTAGGCCAAATGGTTGAGGAGTTATTCCTGATTCATGATGAGCTTTTGCCTTAACTCTATATAAACCAGTCTGCTGGATGGTGTTCTGTGTAATCACATGTTGATCTGGTAAAATGAGTCCAGAGGGAGTTCACTGAGATGTTTCTGAGCTTACAAAAAACCTGATTGTTCTTTCTGTCCATGGCTGTGCTCCAATCACAGGACTCCAAGCTGAAGGACGTCACATCTCAACAGGTAAAGAGAGAAAGAAAAGAGAAAGAAAGAATCACACTGAGTTTAACCTATAGAATTCACTTCTTTACTCATGACTCTCTTGTTTCTGTTCAGAGGCTGATGATTTCAGATTGGTGGGAGGAGCCAGTCGCTGTGCAGGAACACTGGAGGTGAAACATCAGGGAGACTGGAGACCAGTGAGTGACTCTGTCTGGACCCTGAAGACAGCAGCTGTTGTATGTAGAGGGCTGGACTGTGGCTCTGCTGTTTCTGTAGGACAGAGAAAGGAGTCCTCAGACAGACCTGTGTGGTGGCTCAGGTCTGACTGTGTTCTACCTGGATCTGCTCTGAGGGAGTGTGTAACATCATATTCCTCTTCCTCCATCCTGGATCTCACCTGTTCAGGTAAGCCCATCAGTGACATCCTCAGGTTTCTCACCACCTTGGTTGGAGTGATGGGTTGCGGAGTCAATTTGTAGTTTGATGTTATGGTGGATAGATTGCTTGGCTGGAATGACCAAGAGTTCAGTCTTAGAGAGGTTTAGTTGAAGGTGGCAAGCCTTCGTCCATGCAGATATGTCCGATAGACAGTCCGTGATCCGCGGCGAGACAGTGGGATCGTCTGCCGGGAAGGATAGGTAGAGTTGCATGTTGTCTGCGTAGCAGTGGTAAGAGAAGCCGTGTAGAGCAAATGATCGGCCCCTGTGAGGTGGTGTAAATTGAGAAGAGAAGGGGCCCAAGCACTGAGCCTTGGGGCACCCCTGTGGAGAGGCAGTAGGAGGAGGATAATTGTCCTTGCCACAAAACATTGTAAGAACGCCCTGAGAGGTAGGATTCGAACCACAGGAGTACTTTACTCGAGATGCCCATTGCTGAGAGAGCGGATAGCAGGATCCTGTGGTTGACTGTGTCAAAGGCAGCTGATAGGTCAAGCAGGATAAGAACCGAGGATTGGGCTGCAGCTTCAGCTGACCTTGGGGCTTCTGTTACAGACAGAAGAGCCGTTTCAGTAGAGTGGGCACTCTTAAAACCAGTGGAATTCTAACAAAGTGGAAGTGATTGGGAACAACAGAAACTCAGCCATGAATTGGTAGGCCACATAAAATCACAGAGCGGGGTCAGCACATGCTGAGGCGCACAGTGCACTTTCTGCAGAGTCAGTAGCTACAGACCTCCAAACGCCGTTTGGCCTTCAGATTAGCTCAAGAACAGTGCGTAGAGCGCTTCATGGAATGGGTTTCCATGTCCGAGCAGCTGCATCCAAGCCTTAAATCAACAAGTGCAATGCAAAGCATCTAGTGCAGTGGTGTAAAGCACGCCGCCACTGGACACTAGAGTAGTGGAGAGGTGTTGAGTAGCTAATTGAGTGAAAAGATAATGAGAGTGAGATTGAACAGAGTGAAGGAAGTGGTCTTAAATCTCGTGCCTGAGTGATTTGCAGGACCCTCTGTTCACCTGTAAACGCGCAGGTGGGTCCAGAGTATAACTGGATCAAACTGGCCTGCGGACAGACATGTCCTGGTTTCCCTGTAGTGTCTGAGGGTTTTGGGAGTTTCAGTGGACCCAAAGATTGCTATGGACCCGAGTACAGACTAGCTAGAGAGAGTAGATTAAGTGTACTTCTCTGTTTATTCTCTTTTCAAAATAACAATTATTTGCTCAACCCCTCAGCCTGTTTTTATTTTCCATTTAACTCTTTTAACCCTGATTGTACACTGCACTGTCACTTTTATTATTTTTTAATGTGTATTTTTTCAATTTCCTTATGTTGCTTTTATGTTTTATGTAAAGCACTTTGAATTACCTTGTTGTTGAAATGTGCTATACAAATAAACTTGCCTTGCTTTACCTTCTCTGGAGTGACCAATCACGCTTCTCTGTCTGGCAATCCGATAGATGAGTCTGGGTTTGGCGGTTGCCAGGAGAACGGTACTTGCATAACTGCATTGTGAAGTGTAAAGTTTGGTGGAGGGGGCTCACGGTGTGAGATTGTTTTTCAGGGCTTGGCCCCTTAGTTCCAATGAAAGGAACTGTTAATGCTTCAGCATACCAAGACATTTTGGACAATTTCATGCTCCCAACTTTGTGGAAACAGTTTGGGAAGGCCCCTTCCTGTTCCAACATGACTGCGCACCAATGCACAAAGCAAGGTCCATAAAGACATGGATGAGCGAGTTAGTGAGTTAGGTGTGGAGTCCTGACCCCAACCTGTTAGAACACCTTTGGGATGAATCAGAGCGGAGACTGCGAGCCAGGCCTTCTCGTCCAACATCTGTGCCTGACTTCACAAATGTGCTTCTAGAAGAATGATCAAAAACTCCCATGAACACACTCCCTAATCTTGTGAACAGCCTTCCCAGAAGAGATGAAGCTGTTATCGCTGCAAAGGGTGGGCTAACTCCATATTAAACCCTACGGATTAAGAATGGGATGTCATTACCTTCATATAAAGGCAGGCGACCCAAAACTTTTAGCAATATAGTGTATGTACATGTGCTTTTTTAGCTTTTTTACTCTACCAAGTACAGACTTGGTGACCCTGGTACTGAAATAAGGAGGCATAAAAAGTCCTGGTTACTCAAAGCAAAAATACTGGTTACCAAAAGAGTCTTTGGGTGCTGTATGACAGGTGAGGTGAAGACAGAGACACATTTTCTCCTGAAATGTGATAACTATAGAAGCATAAGAAAGCAATATGTTGAGAATTTCCATCTATTAACACCGGATTTCAAAGATCTTCAAGATAACAAATTAAGAATATTCAGGAGAAGGTCATAAAACAAACCTTGCCACCAAGTATCTGCCCCTGTGTCACAAGCGACAGTGAGTGCCTCAGCCAACTGTTGTGTAGTGAAACAAGAATGTCCAGTTTTTTATTTATACTAATACATTAATACAGTAACCCCTACATTTGTGGTTTGTAGATCGTCAATGTCCTTGAAGTCGGTCTTTTTTCTTTTCCATGGGTTGGGTGTAGCATTACTGTTTACTGAGTCCATGTCCATATTGTTCAATGAAAGCTTCCAATCTGCCATCTGGTTACATCTGGTTACTTCCCGTTTGTAGTTTACATTCTATTTGTATTTGTTATTTTTGTTGCTGTGGGCGGTGCGGTGTTGCAGTGGTTAGCGCTATCGCCTCACAGCAAGAAAGTCGCGGGTTTAAACCCCGGTTGCCCCGGTCTTTCTGTGTGGAGTTTGCATGTTCTCCCCCGTGGGATCCCTCCAGTTGCTCTGGCTTCCTCACACCATCCAAAGACATACAGGCTAGGCTAATTGGTGTCTCTAAATTGAGTTAGGTGTGAATGTGACTGTGAGTGGTTGTTTGTCTATGTGTGGCCCTGCGATGGGTGTACGTCGCCTTTCGCCCGATGTAAGTTGGGATTGGCTCCAGCCCTCCGTGACCCTGTACGCAGGATAAAGCAGTTGACCATGGATGGATGGACACTGATTCCAGTAAAGCAGATTGAATTTAATTGATATCAAAGATGCAAACGGCATAGGTCAACTTTACTAAAACCTAAAAGAATAAAATAAATAAGCTAGAGGGTTTTTTCTGTTTCATAATGATGATAATACTATATTTTATGTAGGTTGTACTCTCTAAATATATGTATATACCTGATATATACCATATATCTGCAGTTTGCAAAAACTAATCTCAAACTGTCATAGATAGCCATTCCAGTGTCAGCCACACTATTCCTGTGTGACGCTCATTTGGTTCAAAGCCAACAAATTGATTGTTTACGCCATTTTATTCACAAATCTAAAAATGAATGTCAGCTGGTCAGTATAGGTCAAGAGTATACTATTACACAAAAATATTTTCTGCCGCTGTATCTCTGCAGCTTTGTTAGCTTTCACTTTGTCACCCGTTGGTTGAATCAAGTCCTCACATATAGTCGATGACACTTCTTTCCATTATCATTGTGGAAAGGGAAGAAAGGATCAAACTGCGAGATGACTCCCAGAATGCCAAGAAAGTTACCATCCAAGTACCTTATCATTGCCATGGAAAGGCAACATGCTTATGTTCCTCCTGCCAGTACCACTTCTCTCCCTCCAGCTGGTGTTTAGTGTTCAGTCCCGCTCCCAGTGACAGATGAGCACCAAAGCAATACTAACATGCAATTCCAGTACTAAGTGCTTTTTTCATGCTCATGAATGCGATCGTGGTGTTTCTCTGCTTCTGTTGTGAAAGGCGTTGATTGCCCCCTACAACGCTGGGTTAGTCACCTGATAAATCCGCTGCGCGCTGCTGCTGCTACAGCTAGCTTCAGGTTGTGGTGTGCTCACAGACCGTATGGGTGCGCTGCTAGCCTCAGCCTCAGGTTGTGCTGCGCTGCTAACACTAGCATCCTCAGGTCATCTTCTAGAACTTCTTCACCCTTCTCCTTCTGGCTCCGTTTGGGCTTAGGGCAGGCTGTTCTGTGCCTTCCATGCTGTGCTTGACCATTTACAACATTCTGTTTAGGTTTAAAAAGATTTACATGGTTTTATTGGTTATACATTGTGTCATTATCTGAAATTTAAAGAACAAAAAAATGGGGGGGGGGGGGGGGTTCCCCTCACTTAGGCCCAATTGCACATAGGCCCCTGGGCCCGTGCTCCTAATGCCCTTTGTAAAATCCAGCACAGACCCAGGCTGACACCAAGCCAAGAGTTTGTATGTTTGAAGCCATTAACGGTGACTGAAAGAGAGGTTTAATAGTGTAAATAATATGGATACCTTGATTAGTTGATATTTCAGTTCATGTCAGTCTGCTTAGAAGAGCCATGGCGTGATTTTTGAGTTTGTCTACTACCAGGGAAGTGCGTTTGTTGTTTTTCCTGTTTTCCTTTCCTTCGTTTATTTCCCGTGGGAATTGTCGTTCAGTCCAAAAGCTGTGCCTTTGAGTTCCTTTCCTTGGCGTTTAGCCTGTTCCTTTTGCTGAAAGTGTTCACATTTTATGGGTCGTGGTCCTTTGTCAGATTTTCTGCTGAGGCGGTGTGATGTGTTTGACGTGTGTGTCTGTGAAGTTTTGGATTAATGATTCTGGATTGTCGGGTGAATTTTCTGGGATGAAGATGAGGTTCTCACGCATGAAGCGAGTTTCTATGTCCAGAATTGTCTCTTTCATTAGTTTGATTTTTTTAGTGAGAGCGTACATTTTTTCATCGAGTGCTTTAACGGAAGACTGTAATTCCTGGTTTGATTGTTGCAGTGTTATGATGTGGTTGTGGGCAAATTCCAGACTGTCCCGAATGTCTTATCTCGGGTAGTGAAACAAGAAGGCCCAGTTTTTTTATTAATACTAGCCAATACTAGTAATAGTAACCCCTACATTTGTGGTTTGTAGATCGTCATTGTCCTTGAAGAGTCTGCCTTTTTTCTTTTCCATGGGTTGGGTGTAGCGTTACTATTTACTTGGAGTCCATGTCCATATTGTTTTGCCGGTTGTAGTTGTCGATGAAAGCTTCCAAATCCATTAAATCCTCCACCGTGAAATGTCTGATGCATGGTGACGCGCTTCCAAGATGCCAGCTCAGCTTACTTTGAGCTTCAAAATGGCTCTTTAGAACGCTATGGGTGACGTCAAGGACGCTAAGTCCATTTTTATATACAGTCTAGTTGACTCACACACATTGGCTAGAAAGGCAGCAAACTCTCTGGTAGATATCTATATGTATATATGAAACATACATGTCCGCTGCTTCAGGAGTCCCCTGGGTCAACCACCAACTGGCCCGAAAGGACTCCTACTTCAGCTTGACAGCTTTCTTAGGCCCCTACTGCGTTTTCAAATTAAAACGGAGACCCTTTGCTACGTTTGTACCTCCCGTCCAGACTAAAACAGTGAAAACAAAGAGCTAAAACAGAGAAGTTTGGAAATGCTGCTTACCCTGTTTAGCATTTTGAAACCTCCACAGGCCGTTTCAGTGAAGACGGGCAAAAACGGAGGGCTTTCAAAACGATGACGCAGATACTCACGCTCGGCTCTCTGATTGGGTCTTATAAGTCATGCAAAGCAGACACACGGTGCTACTGACAGAGTTTTTGAGTTGGTATTTTTAATAAAATATTCTGTACCGTGCAAATAACACTTAGGCCCATCTGCACACTTATGGGTCATTCTACGAAATGGGTACAATTTCACTATTGAAAAGTTGTTTTATAAGTTCTTTTTAGGGGGCATTCTGTTGGAGAGAGGACATGTTTAACTGTGTCATACATGTATCGTCCCACCACAGGATGTTTTATTTTTATCTTTATTAGAGATTTAGTACCACATGTTGTACTCGATATTATAGATTATAAGAAATTAAAATAAATGAATAACGGAAGTCCAACATTTTAAGGATTATTTAAACACACCTTTGTGTAAAAGTGCTATTTTTAAATTACTAACAATTAAGAAATATTTAAGCAAGCACTTGCTATTCATGGTCCGAAGCACTTGTGTAATTCAACAAATAACTGACATATTATGGTCTGTAACTTCAAATTTCACTGTGACTAATTGGCTTTTTTACATTTTCATGTAAATTAGTAAGTCATTTACTTCCAAATTATAATAATTATATCCATAAAACTTGCCAGTAACAGGGTTGACAAGATGGGCAAAAATCTTATTGTTTTTTTTTTATAATAGATATTTAGCCAAGATATGCAGATTGAATACTTAAATAAGATCTAGTCCTTTTCAGAAGGATGAAAAAAATATGATATTCATTTAGTTTAGTTAATATGAAAACCATAAACATGCAACAAGAGGCACAGACAACTTCATACTTAAGTGATTTTTTTTAAGTAAATAAAGTATTAAACAACATCATCCATTTATGTAAATGGAGTTGTGCCGAGTCCAGTTTGAATCTCTGAACTGTTGTTTCATGACATGTTTTATTTTGTGTCTGGTGTCTTTATCTCTACTTCATCTTCTATTATCTCTCCAGACTCTGTCAGGCTGCTGGACGGGACTAGTCTGTGCTCAGGCAGACTGGAGGTGAAGTCTAACCAGTCTAACCAGTCTAACCAGTGGTGGTCCTCAGTGTGTGAAGCTGACTTTGACCAGCAGGATGCAGAGGTGGTCTGTAGGGAGCTCGGCTGTGGGGCTCCTTCAGTCCTCCAGGGGGCGCTCTATGGAGAAGTGGAGGCTCCGATGTGGACCAAAGAGTTCCAGTGTGGAGGCCATGAGTCTGCTCTCCTGGACTGTAGAAGCTCAGGCTCAGCTAGAAACACCTGCTCACCTGGAAAAGCTGTTGGACTCACCTGCTCAGGTAGAAGAGGAGCTGCAGCTTTGATTTGGTTCATTTCTCTTCTGATGAAACTCACTTTATTGTTTTACTGATGACTCTCTGGTTTCTGTTCAGAGCCTGATGATGTCAGGTTGGTGGGAGGAGCCAGTCGCTGTGCAGGAACACTGGAGCTGAAACAGGGAG
>NC_060161.1:36086381-36088723 GCF_021292245.1 Micropterus dolomieu
GTGCAAATAAAATGCACCTCAGAAGGGAGGAGGTTTCTCACGCTGCCTATTTTTATATTAATGTCTACAGATAAATGTCAGAAGCTGTAAAATGAAGACACAAACATGAACAGTCGTATCTAGAATGATTCTGATCACATTAGGGTTTTAGGGGTGATGCCCTAAACATGCTGTGCCCTCACTGTAAAATCACTGTGGAGCAACAGAACCAACCAAATGACTTTCTCCAGATCTAAAGCTTGTAGTTCCTCCAGCAGGCTGATCTTTGGCTGTTGGTTATTTATTATCTTTTCCAACTATTTGTTCAGAGAGATGGTGAAAATAACGGCCCAATATGATGTGAAATTACATATTTTTCATTGGAGGAAGACCTCCAAACACAAACATTCATGTAAAGCTCACATTAAACTGGGAAAACACTGCAGTTTTAAGCTGTTCTAAGGTGCATCACATGCTCATGGACACAAGAACTAAAATTTTGCTACTATTCCATCCTAGGATACTTCATCTTCTATTATCTCTCCAGACTCTGTCAGGCTGCTGGACGGGACTAGTCTGTGCTCAGGCAGACTGGAGGTGAAGTCTAACCAGTCTAACCAGTCTAACCAGAGGTGGTCCTCAGTGTGTGAAGCTGACTTTGACCAGCAGGATGCAGAGGTGGTCTGTAGGGAGCTCGGCTGTGGGGCTCCTTCAGTCCTCCAGGGGGCGCTCTATGGAGAAGTGGAGGCTCCGATGTGGACCAAAGAGTTCCAGTGTGGAGGCCATGAGTCTGCTCTCCTGGACTGTAGAAGCTCAGGCTCACCTAGAAACACCTGCTCACCTGGAAAAGCTGTTGGACTCACCTGCTCAGGTAGAAGAGGAGCTGCAGCTTTGATTTGCTTCATTTCTGTTCTGATGAAACTCACTTTATTGTTTTACTGATCACTCTCTGGTTTCTGTTCAGAGCCTGTCAGGTTGGTGGGAGGAGCCAGTCGCTGTGCAGGAACACTGGAGCTGAAACATCAGGGAGACTGGAGACCAGTGAGTGACTCTGACTGGACCCTGAAGACAGCAGCTGTTGTCTGTAGAGATCTGGACTGTGGCTCTGCTGTTTCTGTAGGACAGAGAGAGGAGTCCTTATTCAGACCTTTGTGGTGGATCAGGTCTAACTGTGTTCAGTCTGGATCTGCTCTGAGGGAGTGTGTATCATCATCTTCCTCTTCCTCCATCCTGGATCTCACCTGCTCAGGTAAGCCCATCAGTGACATCATCTATGACATCATGTATGGCAGTAATGTCTCCAGTGTGTCCCCTCCTCTGTCTCAGTGTCTCAGTGGTTTCCATTGGACTGAACTGTAAAGTTCTCCAGGACAGTGACGTCCTAAAGTGTAGAGAGGTGGGCTTGTTTCTGGAAGCTTCACCTGACAGGACACACCTGGAGGAACCTGTCTGTCTGTCTGTCTCTGTGTTTGGGGACGTCCCACCAGGTGGATCCAGTCCCTCCTTTTACAGTCTGTCATCGCTCTGCTCCATGTTTGTTCCCCGTGTCAGATCTGTGACATCACTTCCTTTTTCAGGGGCCATTTTGTTTACTGACTCTACTGTCAGTGGTGACGACACCATCTCCTTGGACTGTAGCCAGCTCCACATATCACACCAGAAGGACTGCACAAACTCACAATAACAAAACATGTGTTCCAAACTCTCAACTTCCCTTTCACAAAAAAAACAGTTATTTATTTGGGCGGCTGTGGCTCAGGGGGTCGAGCGGTTTGGCCGTTAATCTGAAGGTCGGCAGTTCAATCCCGCAATCGCCGCATGTCGAAGTGTCCTTGGGCAAGATACTGATACTGAATGTGAGGGAATGCAGATGTAGTGTAAAAGTGCTTTGAGTGGTCAATAAGACTAGAAAGACGCTATACAAGTACGGAGCATTTACATCAAAATTAAATCTCACTTAAAAAATTCAATTGTTGGGTAAATCTCATTTAAACTTTTGAAGTTCACTTCTTTTACTAACCAAACGTCACAAACTGGCATGGGATGTGCACGGCCCAGGATTAAAACTGCTCAGAAGATCATTGGTACCCATCTCCCGAGCATCAGTGATATCGGTGAGGTGAGGTGCCTGCAGAGCCCAGAGGAGACTAAAGGACAGCACCCACCCAGCCACAGCCTGTTCACCCTGCTGCCTTCTGGGAAGAGACATAGAAGTTTCTGCTGCTGCACCACCAGACTGCAGAGCAGCTTTCCCCCCCAAGCTACCAGACTCTTAAACTCTAATTCATCCTCAGCACTATTATTTGACAGAACACTGGCGTTGAAATGTTGTACAAAACTCCATTATCATCCATAAAATGAGC
>NC_060161.1:36088743-36092613 GCF_021292245.1 Micropterus dolomieu
CAGTGTGTGAAGCTGACTTTGACCAGCAGGATGCAGAGGTGGTCTGTAGGGAGCTCGGCTGTGGGGCTCCTTCAGTCCTCCAGGGGGCGCTCTATGGAGAAGTGGAGGCTCCGATGTGGACCAAAGAGTTCCAGTGTGGAGGCCATGAGTCTGCTCTCCTGGACTGTAGAAGCTCAGGCTCAGCTAGAAACACCTGCTCACCTGGAAAAGCTGTTGGACTCACCTGCTCAGGTAGAAGAGGAGCTGCAGCTTTGATTTGCTTCATTTCTCTTCTGATGAAACTCACTTTATTGTTTTACTGATGACTCTCTGGTTTCTGTTCAGAGCCTGTCAGGTTGGTGGGAGGAGCCAGTCGCTGTGCAGGAACACTGGAGCTGAAACATCAGGGAGACTGGAGACCAGTGAGTGACTCTGTCTGGACCCTGAAGACAGCAGCTGTTGTCTGTAGAGAGCTGGACTGTGGCTCTGCTGTTTCTGTAGGACAGAGAAAGGAGTCCTCAGACAGACCTGTGTGGGGGATCTGGTCTGACTGTGTTCAGTCTGGATCTGCTCTGAGGGAGTGTGCATCATCATCTTCCTCTTCCTCCATCCTGGATCTCACCTGCTCAGGTAAGCCCCAGATGTATAAAGACGTGTTCTGTTGTTAATGATGAACTGATGTTGGAGTTGTGCTGAGTCCAGTTTGAATCACTGAATTGTTGTTTCATGACATGTTTTTATTTTGTCTCTGGTGTCTTTTGGCGTTTTTCCATTACCAGTACCGGCTTGACAAGACTCGACTCGGTTTGGCCGTGCCCCGTTTTCCATAGCAGATAGTACCCAGAGATAGTACCCCTCAATGTAGCTGGTTGTCATAGCGACGCCACACACAACGGCTGCGACGTAATGTTCAGTGCGACCCACAAACAGCTTTCTCTTGATTTAAGTTAAAACGTTTCAACATTCCTCAGAATGTAAAGACAGATAAGCGGTATGAAAACCTTCCAGCTGTGTTTTCCTCTGCCGTTGTTGCTGTAGCGGTCTGTGTGACAGCGGGAGCAGGAGGCTCTGTGAGCGGGCGGCTGGCCAGTGTTGCCAGTTCCTCCCGCAGGTTGGCGCAGGCTTCGTGGCGGCGGGGGACTCCGCCACGGACGGAGCTCCTCAAGCACATTTTTGTTCCGCCATCACTTTTAGTAAAACTGTCACTATTCAAAATCTACACAGCTGATTTCTCACCTCAAAACTTCTCTGAAGTGGATTTTGTGATGAAATAACATGTGAAAATTGTAAAATATAAAACTTCCTGTTGCTGGCCTCCGTCCGGCGTGCGCAATGATTATGCAGTGAATAGTGACGATTCTCTCTGACCAATCAGCAGCACATTTCAACAACAAGGTAATTCAAAGTGCTTTACATAAAACATTAAAGCAACAGGGAAATATAAAAAAAAGTTTAAAAGCAACATAGGGAAATTGAAAAAATACACATTTAAAAAAAAGTAATGGTAAAAAGCAAAAAACAAAGACAAAGAAAACAATACAGTAAATGTTACAGTGCAGTGTAAGTTATCAATCTACTAGTTAAAGGCAGTGGTAAAAATAAATATCTTAAATATTTCATCAAAAGCAATGGTAAAAATAAAAGTCTTCAGTCTTAATTTAAAAGAACTGACAGTTTCAGCTGACCTGCAGTTATCTGGGAGTTTGTTCCAGATATACGGAGCATAATAACTGAATGCTGCTTCTCCTTGTTTAGTTTTGACTCTGGGGACAGAAAGCAGACCTGATCCCAGACGACCTGAGAGGTCTGGATGGTTCCTGACGAAGCAGAAGATTGGAGATGTATTTTGGCCTTAAACCATTTAGTGCTTTATAAACTAACAGCAGGATTTTGAAATCAATTTTTTGACATATAGGAAGCCAATGTAAAGACCTCAGAACTGCAGCGTTCTGAATCAGCTGCAGCTGATGGATTTCTTAGGGAGCCCTGTAAAGACACTGTTACAGTAGTCAAGTCGACTGAAGATAAATGCATGGATAAGCTTTTCCAGGTCCAGCTGAGACATAAGTCCTTTAATCCTTGATATATTCTTCAGGTGATAGTAGGCTGACTTTGTAATTGTCTAGTAATATGTTGTGGTTGACCGTGTCGAATGCAGCACTGAGATCCAATAATACTAGGAATGAAATTCTGCCACTGTCAGTGTTTAAATGGATGTCATTAAAGACCTTAACAAGAGCCATCTCGGTGCTGTGGTGTGGTCGAAAACCTGACTGGAAGACATCTAAACAGTTATTTAGTGCCAAGAAAGCACTAAGCTGTTGAAAAACAGCCTGTTCAATGATTTTACTTAAAAATGGGAGATTTGATATGGGCCTATAATTGCTCATTAGTGAACTGTCTAGATTGCTCTTTTTTAAGAGTGGCTTAATGACTGCAGTTTTCAGGGCCTGTAGGAAAAAACCTGAGAGGAGAGACATATTGACAATTTGTAGTAGATCTGAGGCCATGCACTTAGACACATTTTTGAATAAACCTGTTGCCAGAATATCATAGCAGCATGAGGAGGATTTCAGATGTTGTATTAAGTTCTCCAGGTTTTTATGGTTAATAGAATCTAATTGTCTCATGCTATATGAATTGTTTTTAAGTGGACATACGGACAAGACATATCCTGTTACTGACATGGAGGCACTGATTGCTTGTCTAATAGTTTGAATTTTGTCTGTGAAGAAGGAGGCAGATTCATTGCAGGCCCTGGTGGATAGAAGTTCAGAGGCTACAGACACAGGAGGGTTGGTTAGCCGGTCGACAGTAGCAAACAGGGCACGTGCATTATTAGTGTTTTTGGTGATGATGTCAGAGAAGAAGGACCGCCTTGCATTTCTCAGTTCTAAATTATAAATGTGAAGTCTCTCTTTATAGATGTCATAATGAACCTGGAGATTTGTTTTCCGCCACCTGAGTTCAGCTTTTCAGCTCTCTTTTTTGAGTTCTACCCAGCGTGGCATTTCTCCATGGAGATCTTCTCTTACCAGAGACCACCTTCACCTTGGCTGGTTCAATGGCATCAATAACATTTGTAATTTTAGAACTGAAATTATCTACAAGCTCATTGACTGAGACCCGTGAGAGGGCGGGTGTTGAGGAGAAAGCCTCAATAAATTTTTCACTAGTGTTTTCAGTGATATGCCGTTTTGTGATCACCTCTGTTTGTACATTTGTGTGCACGCAGACAGCACTCTCAAAGAAAACACAGGAATGATCAGAGAGCAACATCAGTCACCACAACCTTGGAAATGTCCAGACCGTTGGAGATGACCGAGTCCAAAGTGTGTCCCTTATTGTGTGTGGGCCTCATCACATGTTGAGTCAGTTCATAATTATCAAGAACACAACACAGTTCTTTAGTCCCTCTGTCCTGGGGGTTGTCAACATGGATGTTAAAATCACCAACAATAACCACACAGACAAAGTCAATACAGATTATAGACAGCAGTTCACCAAAGTCATCAAAAAAGTTTGCACAGTATTTAGGGGGCCTGTAGATATTTAGAAAAATAGCTCGAGAAGAGGAATTCAGCTGAAGAGCCACATATTCAAAAGAAGCAAAATTCCCATAAGACATCTTTTTGCATTGGAGGGAGTCATTAAACAAAATGGCAACTCCACCTCCTCTCTTATGCACTCTAGCTTCACTCAAACTGAAGCTGAGAGGGGTAGACTCGATAAGGACAGCTGCACTGTTATCTTGGTTCAACCAAGTTTCAGTTAAAAACATGAAATTAAGATTGTGAGTGATTATAAAATCATTGATTAAAAATGTTTTTTTCCTGCCAAAGACCTAACGTTTAACAAAGCTAATTTTAGTGTGTTAAAAACATTATCTGG
>NC_060161.1:36092713-36099117 GCF_021292245.1 Micropterus dolomieu
CGCCACGGACACGCCCATTGACGAAAACTCGCAAATAGCACAACTTTTCATCGTCAATGCCTTTAGAAGGCACAGCAGAAATTTGACGTCGATCCGACTAAATCCCTAGGAGGAGTTCGTTAAAGTACGAAGTGTGTAAATCATCCAAAAATGGCCGTAAAATTCAAAATGGCCGACTTCCTGTTGACTTTAGGCTATGGGTTCTAGAGGCTTTTTTGTGCGTCTTGACATGATACATGTCCCCAGAAAATTTCGTAGATGTAGGTTGAACGTGAACGAGGGGCTAATTTTTTCCAATTTTCTAGGTGGCGCTAGCGAGTCATTTTGCAACGCCCATGTGCGAAATTTGTAGAATACGAAATTTTTCACCGGTTCTGACATGTTTGCAAATTTTGGTGAGTTTTCGAGTATGTTTAGGCCATGTCATTTGGGCCTACTTTGCAGAAAAAAGAAAAAAAAAAAAAAAAAAAAAAAAATATAATCCGAGCAAATTCAATAGGGACCTCACACGGTCGTGCTCGGGCCCTAAAAATGTTTTTCCTGCCAAAGACCTAACGTTTAACAAAGCTAATTTTAGTGTGTTAAAAACATTATCTGTTCCACTTTTTTCGACAGGCTGCGGCTGACGAGGAATTAATACTAAATTTGCAGGATATGTTGAGTGCTTCCTGTTTCTTAACACATTCACCGTGCTTTTTCTGTTACCTGTCAAGACAGGGATGGAGAAAACTACCAGCACACTGGGCCCCGGCTTGTCCTGGGAAGAGTCGTGAGTGCTATTTTACTTGTAGCCTGGACCCAGCACATATCAGGCAGAGCTTTTATTGGGCTTTTTCGCCATTGTGCAGCGGGAGGACGAGTTGGGCGCTGTATTTGTGACACGTGTCAAACCTGGGGGACTTAGAACCAGTGGTGGAGGTGGATGGTGAGGGGGGTTTATGGTAGAGAAAATGGGAGTGGAGAGAGGGAAGGTGCGGGGAGTAAATTTTGTCCCAGCTCTAACCAGTCCGACAGGGGGGGTTAGGGTGGCTCTCCTTCAAGGTTTGGAGGTTTGAAGGTTGGATGGGTATTGGGGAGGTAGAGATGTTGAATCCTCTCTGTTGGTTTTCAGTGAGGAAGGTGGAGACTCTTCCTCTTGGCTCAGATATCTCCCGTGATCAGAGCTCTCTTCCAGTGGGGGTTAGGGTGGCTCTCCATCAAGGTTTCTGGTGTGTTGTGTTATGTCTTCTTGTTTAGATTCTTCTTGTCTCTTATCCTTGGCAGAGGGAACAGATGATTGACGCAGAAAGTAAAACAGGTTGGAGCTAAACATTTTTACTCCTGACTTGTTAAGGCGAAGTCCATCTGCCTTAAAAAGATGTACAGAAAAGTAGAAAGTAAAAGTTTTCAATGAAATGCACTGAATGGACAGTACATGCCGTTGAGAGCCACGTGTTCAAAGCCATCAATCTGCTGAATCTCTCAGCTCCTCTTCGGATTGGCGGTATAGGGCTACTGATAAACACCTCAGCATTCAAAGAGCTGACCCTGTTCAACAGATTATTAAAGTCCTCTTCCCTTCAGACTATTGCTTCACAACATCATTGGTCTCGATGTGCAGTATGATGTTTTTCACAGTAGGATGTTCAGCCACGATATGCAGGATTCTTTCTGCCAAGACAGACACCGTATCCTTCGGAAAGTATTTTGGTGTTCTCACTGCACATGCTTCTTACATCGTTTACAGCAGAGTCACCCACAAGTTTGAGGCCCAGTCGTTAGCTTTCCCTGCAGCCTTTTACTTTCTGATTTACTCTCAGTCCTTACCCTTCTGTGTGAGGACGGGAGGTTATCCAGATCATCAGACCGAGATCCAGGGTCCTGCAATAGTGGTGAAAATCTGTTCTGCTGTTGCACACTCGGTTGTTGGGGAGGTTTGTTGCCAACTCTCCCTTTCGCAGCTGTCCACAGCTGTGTTCTACCAAGAACAGGGATTGAAGAGGCGCTCTGCCTGGATGATAATGCAGGCCAGCCAGTCGCATCACAAATCTCAGGGCGCTGGGTTCTGCCTGTTACTCGTCCTCCCATTTCCCACGAAATGATTTACTCTTAGGCTTTGCACCAAGAGCGTTCCAGGGAGGACTCCCACTTTTAGATTTATTACCCAGTATACAGGCCTCCTGCTTCTTTGTAGTCTTGTTGGTGTTAATTAGCCGTGTGTTAGCATGCTCCTGTTCACTGTTTTGGGTCCACGGTAAAGTGGTGTCATTCCCACATAGTCCATTCACTTCCACATTCACTTCTAACCTGTGGATCTTGGTTTCCAGCACTGCAATTTTCTGTAGAAGTCGTCCGTGGAGAAGGGGGGCATCTTGTTGCTAATTAGCATTAGCTATAACTCTAGTCACTGCAGTACATGCTAGTGCTATTGATAGGCCGCACTCGCGTAACACTAAGATCATAAAAGTATGGCAAGAGCCAACTTTATCTGACAGTCCCAGTGATTGAAAAGTATCCAAGAGCTGCTGATTTCTAGCAGAAAAAAAGAGAGTTTAAGCAAAAGAATGCAAGGAGAAGCAAGAGCAATCAGCAAAGCGTCTGCTCTGTAAGAAAGCAGGAAGTTCAATGAGTCGAGCTGGTACTGTGCAGTGGGAAAGGAGCTTTTATCTCTGTTTCATCTTCTATTATCTCTCCAGACTCTGTCAGGCTGCTGGACGGGACTAGTCTGTGCTCAGGCAGACTGGAGGTGAAGTCTAACCAGAGGTGGTCCTCAGTGTGTGAAGCTGTCTTTGACCAGCAGGATGCAGAGGTGGTCTGTAGGGAGCTCGGCTGTGGGGCTCCTTCAGTCCTCCAGGGGGCGCTCTATGGAGAAGTGGAGGCTCCGATGTGGACCAAAGAGTTCCAGTGTGGAGGCCATGAGTCTGCTCTCCTGGACTGTAGAAGCTCAGGCTCAGCTAGAAACACCTGCTCACCTGGAAAAGCTGTTGGACTCACCTGCTCAGGTAGAAGAGGAGCTGCAGCTTTGATTTGGTTCATTTCTGTTCTGATGAAACTCACTTTATTGTTTTACTGATGACTCTCTGGTTTCTGTTCAGAGCCTGTCAGGTTGGTGGGAGGAGCCAGTCGCTGTGCAGGAACACTGGAGGTGAAACATCAGGGAGACTGGAGACCAGGGAGTTACTCTGTCTGGACCCTGAAGGCAGCAGCTGTTGTCTGTAGAGAACTGGACTGTGGCTCTGCTGTTTCTGTAGGACAGAGAATTGAGTCCTCAGACAGACCTGTGTGGAGGATCAGGTCTGACTGTGTTCAGTCTGGATCTGCTCTGAGGGAGTGTGCATCATCAGGTTCCTCTTCCTCCATCCTGGATCTCACATGCTCAGGTAAGCCCCAGATGTATAAAGACGTGTTCTGTTGTTAATGATGAACTGATGTTGGAGTTGTGCTGAGTCCAGTTTGAATCACTGAATTGTTGTTTCATGACATGTTTTTATTTTGTCTCTGGTGTCTTTATCTCTACTTCATCTTCTATTATCTCTCCAGACTCTGTCAGGCTGCTGGACGGGACTAGTCTGTGCTCAGGCAGACTGGAGGTGAAGTCTAACCAGTCTAACCAGTCTAACCAGTGGTGGTCCTCAGTGTGTGAAGCTGACTTTGACCAGCAGGATGCAGAGGTGGTCTGTAAGGAGCTCGGCTGTGGGGCTCCTTCAGTCCTCCAGGGGGCGCTCTATGGAGAAGTGGAGGCTCCGATGTGGACCAAAGAGTTCCAGTGTGGAGGCCATGAGTCTGCTCTCCTGGACTGTAGAAGCTCAGGCTCAGCTAGAAACACCTGCTCACCTGGAAAAGCTGTTGGACTCACCTGCTCAGGTAGAAGAGGAGCTGCAGCTTTGATTTGGTTCATTTCTCTTCTGATGAAACTCACTTTATTGTTTTACTGATCACTCTCTGGTTTCTGTTCAGAGCCTGTCAGGTTGGTGGGAGGAGCCAGTCGCTGTGCAGGAACACTGGAGCTGAAATATCAGGGAGACTGGAGACCAGTGAGATACTCTGTCTGGACCCTGAAGACAGCAGCTGTTGTCTGTAGAGATCTGGACTGTGGCTCTGCTGTTTCTGTAGGACAGAGAGAGGAGTCCTCAGTCAGACCTGTGTGGAGGATCAGGTCTGACTGTGTTCAGTCTGGATCTGCTCTGAGGGACTGTGCATCATCATATTCCTCTTCCTCCATCCAGAATCTTACCTGCTCTGGTAAGCCCCAGATGTATAAAGACGTCTTCTTTTTTTAATGATGAACTGGGGTTGGGCTAATAGACGATGCCGTCATCCATCGCTGAAGTCGATGGTTGAGTAGACATCGTGATTGTAAAACCCCGCCCCCTGCAGCAAAAATTTAAAATTTTTTACATAATACCACCATGTGAAAGCAGGTTTTAATCACCACAAACTATATTACAAATTTTAAACATGCTTCGCACCTTTCCATTGGCTTCTCTCAGAGTGTTCATGAACCGACTCACTGTTTTAACCACACCCTCGAACTTGTTTTGGTGTATGGTATTGAAATCAAACATTTAATAGTGTTCCCACAGAATCCGTCTTTATCTGACCACTGTTTGATAACTTTTGAGTTTGTATTGCTGAACTACACGCCATTGGGCAAAAATTTCTATACAAGATGTCTGTCTGATAGTGCTGTAGCTAAATTTAAGGATGCGATTCCATCAGCTCTAAATTCATTATCAAGTTACAAAGTAACAGAGGACTCCTATGCTAATTTCAGTCCCTCCCAAATCGATCATCTTGTTGATAGTGCTGCAGGCTCGCTGCGAATCACACTCGACTCTGTAGCCCCTCTAAAAAAGAAAATAATAAAACAAAGACGGTTAGCTCCATGGTATAATACTGAAACTCGCAAATTAAAGCAAATATCGCGCAAACTTGAGAGGAATTGGCGTTCCACCAAATTGGAAAATTCTTGTTTAATTTGGCAAGATAGTCTTACAATTTATAGGAAGGTCCTCCGTAAAGCCAGAGCAGCGTACTACTCGTCATTAATAGAGGAAAATAGGATGTTTAGACTGTTTTGCTTCCCTCAATCTTTACCAACTAACTTCAATAATTTCTTCATCTAAACCATCAACCTGCCTCTTAGACCCCATCCCGGCTAGGTTGCTTAAAGATGTTTTACCCTTAGTCAGCACCCTCTATACTAGATATGATCAATCTATCTTTATCAACAGGCTATGTACCACAGTACTTTAAAGTAGCTGTAATTAAACCTCTTCTGAAAAAGCCCAAACTTGATCCGGATGTTTTAGCCAACTGTAGAACTATATTTAACCTTCCATTTCTCTCTAAGGTTCTGGAGAAAGCAGTTGCTAAACAGCTGTGTGACTTTCTACAGAGCAATAGTTTATTTAAGGATTTTCAGTCAGGATTTAGAGCTCATCATAGCACAGAGACAGCACTGGTGAAAATTACTAACGACCTCCTTATTGCATGAGACAAAGGACTTGTCTCTGTACTGGTTTTATTAGATCTTAGTGCTGCATTTGATACCATTGACCATCAGCTCCTATTACAGAGACTGGAACATTTCATTGGCATTAAAGGAACCGCTCTAAGCTGGTTTAAGTCCTATTTATCAGAGCGATTTCAGTTTGTACATGTTAACGATGAGTCCTCCATGCATGCCAAAGTTAGTCATGGAGTTCCTCAAGGATCTGTCCTCGGACCAATCCTCTTCACTTTATATATGCTTCCTTTAGGCAATATTATCAGGAAATATTCCATAAGCTTTCATTGTTATGCAGATGATACTCAGTTATATCTATCGATCAAAGCAGATGAAACTCATCAGTTAGCTAAACTTCAAATGTGCCTTCAGGATATTAAAACCTGGATGACCTGTAATTTTCTAATGTTAAACTCAGATAAAACTGAAGTTATTGTTCTGGGGCCTAAGCACCTCCGTGACGCATTATCTAAAGATATAGTTTCCCTTGATGGCATCGCCCTGGCCTCCATCACCACTGTGAGGAATCTTGGAGTTATCTTTGATCACGACATGTCGTTTAAGTCTCACATTAAGCAAATTTCAAGGACCGCCTTTTTTCACCTACATAATATTGCGAAAATCAGGAACATCCTGTCTAAAAATGATGCAGAAAAACTAGTCCATGCATTTGTTACTTCTAGGCTGGATTACTGCAATTCCTTATTATCAGGCTGCTCGAAAAAGTCCATTAAGACTCTTCAGCTGATCCAGAATACTGCAGCACGTGTTCTGACAGGAACCAGGAAAAGAGATCACATTTCTCCTGTTTTAGCTTCTTTGCATTGGCTTCCAGTAAAATCCAGAATAGAATTTAAAATCATTCTTCTTACCTACAAAGCTCTTAATGGTCAGGCACCATCTTATCTTAAAGAGC
>NC_060161.1:36099217-36101724 GCF_021292245.1 Micropterus dolomieu
GAAAAGAGATCATATTTCTCCTGTTTTAGCTTCTTTGCATTGGCTTCCAGTAAAATCCAGAATAGAATTTAAAATCATTCTTCTTACCTACAAAGCTCTTAATGGTCAGGCACCATCTTATCTTAAAGAGCTCATAGTACCTTACTACCCCACCAGAGCACTGCGCTCCCAGAATGCAGGGTTACTTGTGGTTCCTAGAGTCTCCAAAAGTAGACTAGGAGCCAGAGCGTTCAGCTATCAAGCTCCTCTCCTGTGGAACCAGGTTCCAGTTTGGGTTCAGGAGGCAGACAACATCTCCACATTTAAGAGTAGGCTTAAGACTTTCCTCTTTGATAAAGCTTATAGTTAGGGCTGGCTCAGGTTAGTCCTGAACCATCCTTTAGTTATGCTGCTATAGGCCTAGACTGCCGGGGGATTTCCCATGATGCACTGAGCTCCTCTCTCCTCTACTTTCTCTCCCTCTGTATGCAACCTCATCCCATTATTGCATGTTATTAACACAACCCCTTTCTGGTAGTCTTGTGCTTTCTCGTCCCTCTCCTCTCTCCTCCTATCAGTTCCTGCAGGTTTTCTGGCTCTGGAGCTGTGGAGTCTGGATCTGTGGTTGCGGGTCACCTGCTGCCCCCGTGTTCCTGCTCGACACCCTCTGCTGCAACGACTATTGTTACTAGTCCTATTGTTATTATTGTTATTATAATCATTAACATTACGACTGTTACCATTAACACTACTATAAATATCTGTACCATTTTTCATTTAGTCTATAGCAACATCACCTTCACTGTCTGTACCTCTGTGTGTGTATATTGTGTAGGCTGCCTCCCTCCCCTCTCTCTCTCTCTCTCTCCCTCTCCCTCTCTCTCTCTCTCTCCCTCCCCTCTCTCTCTCCTTCACCCCCAGGAGGCAGATGGCCGCCCACCCTGAGCCATGGTTCTGCTCGAGGTTTCTGCCTCTTAAAAGGAAGTTTTTCCTTGCCTCTGTCGCCTAGTGCTGCTCTTGGTGGGAACTGTTGGGCTTCTGCAAATAGCATCATAGAGTACGGTCTAGACCTGCTCTTTTATGAGAAGCGCTGTGAGATAACTGTTGTTGTGATTTGGCGCTATATAAATAAAATTGAAAATTGAATTGAACCTTCCTTGGAATTCTCTCCTCCCCACACACAGACACACAAGATGCCTAGACCTCAGGTAAACACACCGGCTTGCCCCACCTCTCTCTGTTCTCCCCTCGCCCGTCTACTCCACTTTCTCCATCAGCAGTTTCATAAAGTCGCCTAGAAGACTCAGAACTTGTCTTTTTTTACGTATGTTTCCACCAGAGACCCGTTATCACGGCAGCAGGTGAGCTGCTTGTGGGCTTGTTAATGACGCAGCCTATGAAACAACCTAAACCAACATCTGCACCCTGTGTGTTCTTTACCTGTTCCGTACTTGTAAATTTTCCACTGCGACTTTGAATGTCATAGGCGAGTTTTTAATCGAGTAAAGTCTGTACGAGTGAACACATGCACATAAGACTACAATATAGAAATGAACTTACTTTTATACTATGTTCATATTTTTGTTGTATTTCTATTATTGTCATTAAATTAAATAAATTAATTTGTTGATGTATAATACATATATTATTTATTATTGATTTGTCATTACTTTATGTAGTAAAATGTTTTTTCGTATGTTATTTTTTGTTTTGTTTTTACTTGACTAAAATACGTTTACTGATTATATCGATAGGTGGAGGTGTTAGTTAAGCCCATTTGGGTTTTATGCTTCTTCCTGCACATTATATAGTTTGATACATTTTTTTATTTATTATTATGAGTAAAATTGTCATTTCTATGTATTTTTAACGGTACAAATGCAATAAAATAAAAAAACAACAAAAAAAACATTGTCCGATGGAAATTTTGTACACATCGCCCAACCCTATGATGAACTGATGTTGGAGTTGTGCTGAGTCAAGTTTGAATCACTGAATTGTTGTTTCATGACATGTTTTTATTTTGTCTTTATCTCTACTTCATCTTCTATTATCTCTCCAGACTCTGTCAGGCTGCTGGACGGGACTAGTCTGTGCTCAGGCAGACTGGAGGTGAAGTCTAACCAGTCTAACCAGTCTAACCAGAGGTGGTCCTCAGTGTGTGAAGCTGACTTTGACCAGCAGGATGCAGAGGTGGTCTGTAGGGAGCTCGGCTGTGGGGCTCCTTCAGTCCTCCAGGGGGCGCTCTATGGAGAAGTGGAGGCTCCGATGTGGACCAAAGAGTTCCAGTGTGGAGGCCATGAGTCTGCTCTCCTGGACTGTAGAAGCTCAGGCTCAGCTAGAAACACCTGCTCACCTGGAAAAGCTGTTGGACTCACCTGCTCAGGTAGAAGAGGAGCTGCAGCTTTGATTTGGTTCATTTCTCTTCTGATGAAACTCACTTTATTGTTTTACTGATGACTCTCTGGTTTCTGTTCAGAGCCTGATGATGTCAGGTTGGTGGGAGGAGCCAGTCGCTGTGCAGGAAC
>NC_060161.1:36101824-36106349 GCF_021292245.1 Micropterus dolomieu
TATTTAACCTGCTTCTTAATTTTTATATTATGTAGTGACTGCAGAGGATAATCATGTAAGGTTATCATTTCACATTTATCTACGTTCAACTGTAAGCCTGAGGCCTTAGAAAACTGGCTGATCGTCTGTAACGCTAAAGGGATTCGATTTTCATCCTTTCAAAATAAAGTTGTGTCATGAACAGAGGGTGAATGTGACCTTTCATCATCTGTGTTTACAGACCTGCTGCTTCAGCCCAACATCTCTGTGTCCTCCTCCGTGAACGGGGTCTCCGAGGCCCAGCAGCAGGGGTTTCAGGTGTTCAGGGGCTCCACCTTCACCATCAGCTGCTCCATCCAGCCACAGTACCCAGGAGGCTCCTTCCAGCTCGCCTTCACCTCCTCCATCACATCACACAACTACACCCAGCCAGCTGTCAATCACTCTGCCCACTTCCTGTTTCCTGCTGCAGAGTCCGCCCACCAAGGAAGCTACAGCTGTGTTTATCACCTCCATGTTTTTTCTCATGACTTCTCCTCTGAGAGCCGTCGGCTGTCTCTCACTGTCTCAGGTAAGCTGAAGCAGAGCAGCTGAAACGTCACACTGACTGTTTCCATGCAGCTTTGGAAAAGATGATCTGTTCAAACTGACTGAACACGATCAGCTGACAGTTTCCAAGGATGTTGTGTTTCTGACTGATTCTGTGACTGATGTCAGGTACGTCAGGTATGTCAGGTGGCCCTGAGGCCTCAACGCACTGGAAACTAAGGTAACATGTACGTTTTGGTGGCGTGGCCCTGCCCGGTGTGTTCGTCCCTTTTTAGATTCCCCTGGAAACAGTTTCCACTGTCTTCTGTGCTACTTGTAGTGTTTTTGTTGGTGTTTTTTTGTTGTTATATTTGTGGAATAACGAGGAGATCTGCTGTATGTTGACATCATTCTCACTGTCTTCGCCGCCCTCCTCCTCCCGAACAGGCAGCTAGCTAAACTAAGCAGTAAGACCTGCATCAGGGTCCTCACCATGTCCCCACAGCTAGCACTAGCCGAAGCCATCTTGTCTCTGGGTTTTGCAGTTGGGAAAAGCAGGGGTCGGTTTTTGAAGCCACCGACACCCTGAAGCTCTGTTGCAGAGTTGTTAGTATGGAGCTGCTCACAGGAGTCAGTGAGCAAAGCCTAGATATGCATATCCCACTCCGAGATGCAGAGATCCTAGTGTGGTAGGGAAATGTCCACAACAGCCCACATATAAAATTTTATTTCTAAAAGCCAGAATCAGACACCAAGCCAAAGCCTGCTTAAATGTGATTGGTCCAGAACCAGAACGCTTCTGGTACCAAAACCTTGTCTCTTGCCTCCAGATTCTGCGTTCAGATATCTGTTGTTTACTGACGGACTGAAGTGGTTTTGGGAGATTTCAGGTCACTACAGTTTGTGTTTAACAGGAGCTGATGGACTCATGATGTTGTGTGATGTGATGTCTGTCCATGTGTTTGTTCAGATCCAACAGGTCTTCTCATCAAAGTGGTCGTCCTGCCGCTGACTCTGCTGTTGGTGATCGCTGCCCTTTGTTTCTACTATAAGGTACTGACACATGTCTGTTGTTTAGAGGACTGAGATGAAGCACTCGGTCTGTGTTTACTGACCTGAAGAAGAGGAGGAGTGATGCACTAACTCTCATGTGTGCTGTCATGTCTCTCCAGGCCAGCAGGGGGCAGAAGCCGGGCAGGCAGGAGAACATTGAGCTGGAATATTATAACGGGGGTGTTTCTGCAGCTGAAGAGGAAGGAGCTCAGGGAGCAGAGTAGGACCTCCAAGGAGCTCATCTCAGCTGCCTCACAACCCCCCATCAGCTCAGTCAAGGATTTTACACTTTTGTACTGATGTTCCCTTTAAACAATACAGATGGAATTATTAGATTACATTATAAACTCTGTTTTTATTACACTCAACAGGAAAAGAGCAAAACCAACAATGTGTTAGTCTTGTCAGACTTCCTGTCTGTGGCTTGCAGCTCTAAGCCCATGGGCTCCTACAGAAGACCTCAATCTTTAAAAGTCCTCACAAATACAGTTAGACCAAATGTATTCATACCCATGCCAAATTTTGATTCGTAGTGAATTTTCAAATTGCCAACAGGTTTCATTAGGCTGGCAATGACATAAACAAGTGACAAAGACAGCAAGATATTGTGTTAAAGATTTTAATAATAAATCTTTTAATTTGTACTGAAAATGTTATGTCTTCCTTTTGTTGCATCATGGTTAGCATCATCAATTCCTCAACAGTCTGGACCCAGAAACAGAAACAATTACCGCTCAATCTCTAATCTACCTTTCCTCAATAAAATCCTGGAAAGACCTGTGGCTGCCCAGCACCATGTGTTCCACCATTAACTATTTGAACCCCTCCAATCACAAATTACCTTCTCATTGCTGTGGACAGCGTTCTCATCAGTATACTCATTTTCTTTTACCTCTCTGCAGCCTTCAACACTATCTCACACACCCTCCTTCAGAACTTATTAGCCTTACTGGCACAGCGCTCTCCTGTCCCATCTCTTCAACAGGAAACAATATATCACCTTCAAAGACTTCAGCTCCACGTTGATGCTAGTTAAAAATGGTTTTCCCCAGGGATCTGTACTTGGTGGAGTCCTTCTTTTCAATATCTACATGCTACCCCTTGGCTAGATGACATGGACTTTATTTCCTCTGCTATGCTGATGACACACAACTGTACATCAGCAACCAACCCTCAACCGAGCTCTCACCCTTGCCACTTGATAACTACCTACAAGACAAAAAGACTTGCACAATTGCTAACTTCCTCAAACTCACAATAATTAAACTAAACTCGTGGTGGTGGCTCCAGAGTCGATGCTGAAGAAGGCTGGCAACATCCTCCTGGAGGTAGATGGCTGCACCATCTCTGCATCCCCTTAAGTTCGAAACCTGGGAGTCATCCTGGACTCACCCTTTCATTCCAGTCTCACATCAAAAACATCACCAAATCTGCCTTCTACTATCTCAAAAACTTTTCCAGGCTCCAGCCCTCACTCACTGACTGTGGATGAGACTCTCGTCCACTTTTTCCATCATGTCCCATCTTGATTACTGCCATGGTGTCCTGTTCAGTGTGCCCTGCGAAGCCCTCTACAGGCTCCAATAACTCAGCTGCTACAGTTTTAACACGCACTAAATCCTGGCAGCACATCACCCCTACCCTACTGCTGCTTCACTGGTTGCCAGTCAGGTCCTGCATCACTTACAAAATCTTCCTCCTCATCTATAAATTCCTCCATGGACTTGCACCACAATAGGCCTAACCCTAACCCTGTGGGGACTCCAGTTATTAATTTTTTAATTATTTCTTATGAGTTAGTTAAATCAATTAGTCAGTCTCAAATCTGAGGGTGAGTTCTTTGTACAGTGACCTGGATCACTAAATAGTACACACACACACACACACACCTGGGGCATGTACCACGAAGCGAGTTCAACAAACCCAGGATATGTTTTCGTTATCTGGCTTCACTAACCCTAACAATCGCGATCGGGATAAGTGTTACCACGAAGCTGGTTATCAACTCGGTAAGACAACCCAGGGTTTCGCAATCTAGCCGGGAGCTCGTTCACATAAAAGAGGCGGCGTTAGCAGCAGACGACCAATCACAGACATCAACAAGTCCACTGTCAGCAGAGCGTCATATTTTACGAACGAGGATTAAACTTTAACACTTCAGAAATACGACAGTAGCACGCCTGCATCTGACACATGCAGGGAGACAGAAATTCACTGACTGTGTGAATGTCTAAATGAACAGCAGTAGTCTATAATAATGCGTTGATAAAAAGTGTTCTCATGAGCTGTATGAAAATATCAGCCTTATTCTTTCAGCTTGGCTGTGTGTCGGCGTTTCCACATTAAAAGACTCGGGCCGTTCTCCCTCACTTTAAAAAAACTTGTTGCCACTTAAAAAATGAGATTAATTTATTTAACACACTCAAAAGTCTCCAAACATTGTTCTAACTTAACTCAATTCATGCCATAAAATGTGCTCAAATAATGTTTGAACCATTTAGGCTGCTGAAAACTCACATGAACATGAACATGACTACAGTCTTTATTGTAGGCCTTAGAAAGCTTTACTAACCTAAATAGATAGCTACATTCATATTAAAATGTAGTATTTCAATATCCCTACCAAACTGTAGGGATAAACTTCTTATCTGAATTTGCAGAGTTTTTGTCAACTTTAGTCCTTAAAACGGACAAAGTTATTATTGTAGGAGATTTTAATATTCATGTGGACGTTGAGAATGACAGCTTCAGTACTGCGTTTATCTCTCTGTTAGATTCCATTGGCTTCTCTCAGAGTGTTCATGAACCGACTCACTGTTTTAACCACACCCTCGACCTTGTTTTGGTGTATGGTATTGAAATTGAACATTTAGTGGTGTTCCCACAGAATCCCTCTTTGTCCGACCACTGTTTGATAACTTTTGAGTTTGTATTGCTGAACTACACGCCATTGGGCAAAAATTTC
>NC_060161.1:36106449-36107154 GCF_021292245.1 Micropterus dolomieu
TGGCAACATCAGTGGGATATGGAAACTAAAGGGAGACATTTATATGCTATACAAAGTAAAGTTGGGGCGGTGAAGAATAGGGGAGGGAATAGAAAAGAAGAAATAGTTATGACCAGATTAAGGATAGGTCACAGTAATTTGAATAGCACATTACACATTATAGGGAAGCACCCAACTGGTTTTTGTGGTTGTGGTCAGGTTGCAGAAACTATAGAGCATGTGTTTTTGAGTTGCAGACAATATGAAGAACAGAGGAAAAATATGATGGAAGAGATAGAAGAGAAGAGGAATAGTTGGAACAATAGGGACAGGAATGAAGGAAATACTGGAAAGTGGGGAGAATGAACAAAGCAGAGGAAGTATTTTCTTATTTTTATCAAGAATAGGTATGATGAGAAGAATATGATGTAACTGGACATGACAGGAAATAAAGCCGGAAGATGGCGGTAGTGCAACGATAATGGATGCAAGCTGCCAATAAACTCTAAAGAAGAAGAAGAAGAAGAAGAATTCTTCACGTTTCCCCGCAGTTTAATAGTTGTTATACGTGTGGAAGAAACGTGTGTTTTAAAGACGTTTTGCTGGCCGTTTTTTAGCCGTCTGAACTGAGCGGGGAACCAGACTCCGTTTGACAAAACATCATTTTAACTACAAATGAATCAAATAGTAGCTAAAATAACCTGCTAAAAAATACTGTCGAGGCTT
>NC_060161.1:36107254-36107881 GCF_021292245.1 Micropterus dolomieu
GAACAATAGGGACAGGAATGAAGGAAATACTGGAAAGTGGGGAGAATGAACAAAGCAGAGGAAGTATTTTCTTATTTTTATCAAGAATAGGTATGATGAGAAGAATATGATGTAACTGGACATGACAGGAAATAAAGCCGGAAGATGGCGGTAGTGCAACGATAATGGATGCAAGCTGCCAATAAACTCTAAAGAAGAAGAAGAATTCTTCACGTTTCCCCGCAGTTTAATAGTTGTTATACGTGTGGAAGAAACGTGTGTTTTAAAGACGTTTTGCTGGCCGTTTTTTAGCCGTCTGAACCGAGCGGGGAACCAGACTCCGTTTGACAAAACATCATTTTAACTACAAATGAATCAAATAGTAGCTAAAATAACCTGCTAAAAAATACTGTCGAGGCTTTTCAGACTCAGGAAGAGCTGCTGGTCAATTCGGCACACACCTGAAACACCAGGTGCTTACTGATAAGTATTTATTGAGTTTTTTTAAGACAGACTAAGACGTTCAGAAAGGGACATGGTTTATTTGTCAGATTACAACAGATTGTAAAGTGAAATTGTGTTTGTACCTCCCTCTGCTACGCAGCAGATAATTTACATTAATACAAAAGCAATCATAGAATGGTAAAC
>NC_060161.1:36107981-36110818 GCF_021292245.1 Micropterus dolomieu
ACCATTTTATTAGCCTCTGATTGGCTGAACGTGGCTTTACGGTTAGGGTCATATCGGCGCCTGGTGGTTTGGCGAGCTCTTGGTGGCACGTTTTTGCGGTTTCATGTAGACAGAGATTTTTTTGTGAACGATGGAGGAAAAACTCAGTTTATAAAAATACGTACTTGTAAATCATTTCCCGGTTCGCACGGATCTATTTTTGGGAGCGTTTAAGAGTGAAATAGGCGCACGGTAGATCCCTGCACCTAACATTAAAGAAATGAATCACACAGTCGCTATTCTCTGTCTGTCTAGTATTTTTGGGTAGATGCATTATAAATAAATACGTTCATCTACACTTAGCAAACACATTTTTGGACAAACAGGTTTTTCATATAGAAAATTTCAATTTAATACCTTGTTAAATGGCGATCAAGAATTTTTAATAGCCTTAATTTTCTCAAAATTTATATATTACCTTTTAAGACTTTTTAAGACCCCGCGGACACCATGTAAAAAAGAATGTAACCTACAAAGTGTAAAATGTCTTAGACTTAAGTTAAAAATGGTGGCTGGCAAAAACCAGCTGTTTGTCCTGGAACCTCAGCAGTTACACCCCCACATGAAGAAATTTTTAGTTTTAGCCAGCGCCAAAGGAAAATCACCAGCACCAAACTGATAACAGTGAAAAGAAAGAAGCTTTTAATAGCTACGTGGAATAGACCCGCGGGGAACCACGACCTGCATTCAGTCTGAGCGAGTCGACGGACATACACAACTCTGCATAACCCTAAGTTTAGCAGGAAATGTACAGTGTTAGTCAGTGACTAATGAAAAGAGACTGCCGCTTCTCAAGACTAAAGTGAAGCTACCGTGTATACAGCTCATACTGCAGAAATTGTATTAGTAGTTGTAGTGGAAAGTTTTAGTGGTTTTGAAACACTAACTTTTTCAAACCACGATTTTCTTTAACTGTTCAGTTTACAATAACATCGCCACCTGTTGTCCGAATTGCATGAAATGTGGCACAAGTTTCAATAAAAAAAAGGGACTTGTGGTTATGGAGATCTATGTCTATGGGAGTCTCATTTGATATCAATTAACAGCGCCACCTAGTGGTTGATTGACACCACATTTCACGGAGCTCTTAGGGAAGGCATCCCACATAAGGTCCCCAACATCACTTCCTGTTTTTTGCGTTCGGCCTAAAAACAATGTTGTAATTCGCAATTTTTGCTGATTGAAATAAGTTGTACAAACTTATCAGCTTCGTCCAGAGATGGTCTGTGCCAAATTTGGTGCCGGTGGGGGAGTTAATTAAAATAGGTTTCAGTTTTTGCGATTTTGCAAAACACAAATGTCATTGCACAGAAGCGTGTCCTATACCATACGATCCGGCAGCATCCCCTAAACACGTAGATATAAGGTTTATGAATGAGCGACGTACTGTGCTATAGTTATGAGGCAAAATGTCCTTTGGTTGAAAATTCAAATGAATAGGATTTTCCCACTATTATGATCTTAGTGGTACGCGAGTACGACCTATCAATAGCACTAGCCTGTACTGCAGTGACTGGAGTTATAGCTAATGCTAATTAGCAACAAGATGCCCCCTTCTCCACGGACGACATCCACAAACTTCTACAGAAAATTGCAGTGCTGGAAACCAAGATCCACAGGTTAGAAGTGAATGTGGAAATGACTCTGAGCTTCTATCCACCAGGGCCTGCAATGAATCTGTCTCCTTCTTCAGAGACAAAATTCAAACAATTAGACAAGCAATCAGTGCCTCCATGCCATGTGTCCACTTAAAAATATATATAGTATGAGACAATTTGATTCTATTAACCATAAAAACCTGGAGGACATAATACAACATCTGAAATCCTCCTCATGCTGCCTTGATATTCTGCCAACAGGTTTTTTCAAAAATGTTTCTAAATGCATGGTCTCAGATTTACTACAAATTGTCAATATGTCTCTCCTCTCAGGTTTTTTCCCACAGGCCCTGAAAACTGCAGTCATTAAGCCACTCTTAAAAAAGAGCAATCTGGACAGGTCACTAATGAGCAATTATAGGTCCATATAAAATCTCCCTTTTTTAAGTAAATTCATTGAACAGGCTGTTTTTCAACAACTTAGTGCTTTCTTGGCACTAAATAACTGTTTAGATGTCTTCCAGTCAGGTTTTCGACCACACCACAGCACTGAGACGGCTCTTGTTAAGGTCTTCAATGACATCCATTTAAACACTGACAGTGGCAGAATTTCAGTCTTAGTATTATTGGATCTCAGTGCTTGTTATGACAATGGGGTCATATTTTGTTGTTTGTTTATCTCTCCTGGCACTGTCAGCTGTTCTCCTCCATCCGACGACTTGCACTTGCATCATCTTGTCACAAGATCTCTGACGTAATTGCTGACGTAATCTGCACTCTGCGCATGCGTTGGCGTCTGTAGCCACCTGTCGGAAGCTCCGTCTTGAACCGGACTCTTATCCAGTTTTAATCTTTTTTCGTTACATTTTTTATATCCTTTTATTTAACTTAACTTTATTTAAGTTTTACGTGGGTTAAGGATTTTAGTCATCCGACATGGATTTTAAGATAGATGACCGTAAAAACGCGATCAACGCTACTGATCGCAACAAAGCTCCGGTGACTATGCAAGCCGAGATAACTCTGCCCCTTGAGGACTGCTCACTCCTTAAGAAAGCGAACAAGAAGATTGCTGACCTTATGGAAGATATCCGACGACTTTCAGAGGAACTCAAAGAGAAAGATTCCCTGCTGACTGGCTTTATGGATGTAGCTTCAGTACAAGCCAAACAGATTGTTTCTCTTAGCGCAACCGCTAAC
>NC_060161.1:36110838-36111703 GCF_021292245.1 Micropterus dolomieu
CTGCAAATCTAGATTTTATGTTTTTAACTGAATCCTGGTTGCAAATGAATGACTATAGCCAGCTAGCTGAACTGTGTCCGCCTCAATATGATTGCTTTAGTCAACCGAGGGTCAGTGGTCGTGGTGGTGGGCTAGTGAGCGTGTATAGGAAAAATTTTAAATGTCATCAAGTACGCTGTGATGAATTTAGCTCCTTTGAAGTTCTCACTCTTAAAGTTGGAGGGCTGCAACCTATCATATTTGTTATAATTTATCGCCCCCCAAAACCGCCTGGAGGATTTTTATCAGAACTTCCTGAATTTTTATCTACTCTGGTTTTAAATTATGACAGAATTGTTCTTTGACTTGAAAACTGGGTTGGGCTTTCTGGCACAGTACTAAAATGGTTTGAATCCTACTTACAGGACAGGGACTACTTTGTGTCTATAGGTAATCACACATCTGAGCTGACAAAAATGTGGAGTTCCCCAAGGCTCCATTCTGGGACCTCTTTTGTTTAACATTTACATGCTTCCACTGGCTCAGATTATGAAAAACAACAAAATATGTTACCATAATTATGCAGATGACACACAGATTTACATAATCATTTCACCAGGGGACTATGATCCCATACAGGCGCTGAGTAACTGTATTGAGCAGGTCAACGATTGGATGTGCCAGAATTTTCTTTAATTAAACAAAGATAAAACTGAAGTTATTGTTTTTGGAGCCAGGGAGGAACGATTGGAAATTAGTGCTCGACTTCAATCTGTAATGTTAAGAACCACAAATCAAGCCAGAAATCTTGGTGTAGTCATGGATTCAGACCTGAATTTAAGCAGCCACATCAAGACAATTACAAAGTCAGCCTACTATCACCTGA
>NC_060161.1:36111723-36114073 GCF_021292245.1 Micropterus dolomieu
ATAACTGTTTAGATGTCTTCCAGTCAGGTTTTCGACCACACCACAGCACTGAGACGGCTCTTGTTAAGGTCTTCAATGACATCCATTTAAACACTGACAGTGGCAGAATTTCAGTCTTAGTATTATTGGATGTCAGTGCTGCATTCGACACGGTCGACCACAACATATTACTAGACAGACTTGAAAACTGGGTTGGACTTTCTGGCACAGTACTATACTGGTTTGAATCTTACTTACAGGACAGGGACTACTTTGTGTCTATAGGTAATCACACATCTGAGCTGACAAAAATGTGGAGTTCCCCAAGGCTCCATTCTGGGACCTCTTTTGTTTAACATTTACATGCTTCTACTGGCTCAGATTATGAAAAACAACAAAATATGTTACCATAATTATGCAGATGACACACAGATTTACATAACCATTGGTTAAAAATGGTTATGTAAATCTGCGCCTGTATGGGATCATATGATCCCATACAGGCGCTGAGTAATTGTATTGAGCAGGTCAACGATTGGATGTGCCAGAATTTTCTTTAATTAAACAAAGATAAAACTGAAGTTATTGTTTTTGGAGCCAAGGAGGAACGATTGGAAATTAGTGCTCGACTTCAATCTGTAATGTTAAGAACCACAAATCAAGCCAGAAATCTTGGTGTAGTCATGGATTCAGACCTGAATTTAAGCAGCCACATCAAGACAATTACAAAGTCAGCCTACTATCACCTGAAGAATATATCACAGATTAAAGGACTCATGACTCAGCAGGACCTGGAAAAGCTTATCCATGCATTTATCTTCAGTCGACTTGACTACTGTAACAGTGTCCTTACAGGGCTCCCTAAGAAATCCATCAGACAGCTGCAGCTGTTTCAGAACGCTGCTGCTCGAGTCCTCACTAAGACCAAAAAGGTGGATCACATCACTCCAGTTCTGAGGTCTTTACATTGGCTTCCTGTATGTCAAAGAATTGATTTCAAAATCCTGCTGTTAGTCTATAAAGCACTAAATGGTTTAGGGCCACGATCTTCTGCTTCGTTATGAACCATCCAGACCTCTCAGGTCGTCTGGAGCAGGTCTGCTGTCTGTCCCCAGAGTCAAAACTAAACAAGGAGAAGCAGCATTCAGTTATTATGCTCCGTATATCTGGAACAAATGCCCAGATAACTGCAGGTCAGCTGAAACTGTCAGTTCTTTTAAATTAAGACTGAAGACTTTTCTTTTTACCATTGCTTTTAATTAAATTAAAATGTAAGGCTGTGGATTAATATTGTACTGCACTGTGACTTTTACTATCCTGTTTTACCCTGTTTTTTTTTCCTATTTAACTCTTTAAAATGTATTTTATCCTGTTTTATTTTCTATTTCACTCCATCCATCCATCCATCATCAACCGCTTATCCTGCATACAGGGTCGCGGGGGGGCTGGAGCCAATCCCAGCTGACATCGGGCACAAGGCGGGGTACACCCTGGACAGGTCGCCAGTTCTATTTCACTCTTTATATGCTGTTGTTTTTTACATTTCCCTTTGTTGCTTTTATGTTGTTGAAATGTGCATTACAAGTAAACTTGCCTTGCCTGTGTTCTGGTCTGGTCTCACTGTCTGTGTTCTGGTCTACCCTGGTGTTCTGGTCTGGTCTCACTGTCTGTGTTCTGGTCTGCCCTGGTGTTCTGGTCTGGTCTCACAGTCTGTGTTCTGGCCTGCCCTGGTGTTCTGGTCTGGTCTCACTGTCTGTGTTCTGGTCTGCCCTGGTGTTCTGGTCTGGTCTCACTGTCTGTGTTCTGGTCTACCCTGGTGTTCTGGTCTGGTCTCACTGTCTGTGTTCTGGCCTACCCTGGTGTTCTGGTCTGGTCTCACTGTCTGTGTTCTGGCCTGCCCTGGTGTTCTGGTCTGGTCTCAATGTCTGTGTTCTGGTCTGGTCTCACTGTCTGTGTTCTGTGATATTCAGGATTTTTCAAAAATGTTTCTAAATACATCAGATCTACTACAAATTGTCAAAATAAATGGATTTAATTTTTCTAAAGTGAGGCTGTTATGATATTATGATATTATGAACATAGTTTGTAGGGCTGCACAACATTAGAATAAACCTACATTACAATATTTTTCTTTTCTGTGACATATATTGCGATGTTAAAGTGCAAGTTTTCCTTTGTATCGATCAGCAAAAAAGTTGGTGTTTGAGTTAATTGCCCTTGCTTGACATTGAACGTCCTGCAATGTGACTATTGCTCAAGGGCACATTGTGATCACGATGAAATGCTATTGTGCAGCCCTAATAGTTTGGTAGGCCTGTTGAATTTAATATGAATGAGTTTATTTTTAACACCTCACTGAAGACATGCCATG
>NC_060161.1:36114093-36118624 GCF_021292245.1 Micropterus dolomieu
CATACAGGGTCGCGGGGGGGCTGGAGCCAATCCCAGCTGACATCGGGCACAAGGCGGGGTACACCCTGGACAGGTCGCCAGTTCTATTTCACTCTTTAAATTATATTTTAATGCTGTTGTTTTTTACATTTCCCTTTGTTGCTTTTATGTTGTTGAAATGTGCATTACAAGTAAACTTGCCTTGTCTGTGTTCTGGTCTGGTCTCACTGTCTGTGTTCTGGTCTACCCTGGTGTTCTGGTCTGGTCTCACAGTCTGTGTTCTGGCCTGCCCTGGTGTTCTGGTCTGGTCTCACTGTCTGTGTTCTGGCCTGCCCTGGTGTTCTGGTCTGGTCTCACTGTCTGTGTTCTGGTCTACCCTGGTGTTCTGGTCTGGTCTCACTGTCTGTGTTCTGTGATATTCAGGATTTTTCAAATATGTTTCTAAATACATCAGATCTACTACAAATTGTCAAAATCAATGGATTTAATTTTTCTAAAGTGAGGCTGTTATGATATTATGATATTATGAACATAGTTTGTAGGGCTGCACAATATTAGAATAAACCTACATTACAATATTTTTCTTTTCTGTGACATATATTGCGATGTTAAAGTGCAAGTTTTCCTTTGTATCGATCAGCAAAAAAGTTGGTGTTTGAGTTAATTGCCCTTGCTTGACATTGAACGTCCTGCAATGTGACTATTGCTCAAGGGCACATTGTGATCACGATGAAATGCTATTGTGCAGCCCTAATAGTTTGGTAGGCCTGTTGAATTTAATATGAATGAGTTTATTTTTAACACCTCACTGAAGACATGCCATGTGCCGGCGTGCTTCAAAGCCTCCATTATCATCCCTGTCCCCAAAAAACCAAGGACCACTGGACTAAATGACTACAGACCTGTCGCCCTGACCTCTGTGGTTATGTCTCTTCTCCCTGTACAACAACTGCTGCACCTCCAGTCACCAGTCTGTCAAGCTCCTGAAGTTCAAAGACGACACCACCCCCATTGGGCTCATCTCTGGTGGAGATGAGTCTGCCTACAGGTGGGAGATCAACCATCTGGTGACCTGGTGCAGCCAGAACAGTCTGGAGCTCAACGCTCAGAAGACAGTGGAGATAGTCATGGACTTCAGGAAGAGGACGAGTCCAGCCCCACCCTCCCCCATCATCCTGTGTGACTCCCCAGTCACCACTGTGGACTCCTTCCGCTTCCTGGGCACCATCATCTCCCAGGACCTCAAGTGGGAGCTGAACATCACTTCCCTCACCAAGAAGGCCCAGCAGAGGATGTACTTCCTGCGGCAGCTGGAGAAGTTCAGCCGGCCAAAGACAATGACGGTGCACTTCTACACCGCCGTCATTGAGTCCATCCTCACCTCCTCCATCACCATCTGGAATGCTGCTGCCACTGCCAGGGACAAGGGTAGGCTGCAGCGCATAATTCGCTCTGCAGAGACGCCTCGAGGACTCTGAGGTGAGCAGGAAAGATTGCAGTTGACCCCTCCCACCCCGGACACAAACTGTTTCAGACTCTTCCCTCTGGCAGGAGGCTGCGGTCCATCAGGACCAAAACCTCTCACCACAAAAACAGCTTCTTCCCGTCTGCAACTAGCCTCATTAACAAGGCTCGGGTCCCCAACTGACACTCCCCCCTTGAAATGATACAAATGTCTCTGCACATGTAAATACTGTTTCATCTCGTGTCCACAAACAAACAGGTGACCTCACGATGACTACGTCCACTTCTTGTATACAGTCTAGTCAATTGGCCAAGCTAACGTTAGCTGTGCTAATATAAAACATACAGGATGAGGACAGAGCAGATTAAATGAACCCTTGAACATTAGGGCTGGGCGATATCAAAGTCCTTTTAGGCAAGTCCTACCACTTGGCCGCCATCTTGGCAACGCCTCCGGGCAGCTATTAACAAGGACCAGGCTCCTGTCTGAATGAATGGAGAGAGCCAGAACTGGACCTATACAGGTCACCGGGGAATAAAAACTACATGAATAGAATCAGCATTAAAATTTGATGATGATCGCTGAAAGACTTTGACAACTTTGCCCCAAAATAAGGTTAAGGTTTTCCCGACTGGTTATACTAATACTGTGGATCAAATCAGCACAAACCTATCAAACAAACAAAAACCAAACACAAGCAGCTGACCTCCCTGACTAAAATAACCAGGAGCAAGAGAAGGGAAACAGAACTGGCGGCCCACCCCTACTTAAACAAGATCAGACTATGGCCTGTAGAGAGAGGAGGAAGATGCCAAGATCTTCTCCACTTAAATAGCAAGCCATCAGGGAGCAGCCAATCATCTGCCACAAGCTGGAACCACCGCCACCACTGTCGTAACACACAGTAGTGATGTGTGTAGTGATGGTGTAACCCTCCCCTCCGTGTCTCTGCTGGGACGTCCTCACGGGCAGCATGTTGTCTCTGGGTCATTCTGCTTCCTCCGTCCTCCAGCCGGTGACCCAGAGATCCACCGAGCTCCTCCATCATCCAGGATGTTCCCCTCACTTTCACAGGTGGAGCAGAGAGGAGCCCCGGCTGGATCCTATGAGGACGTCTGTTACCGGGCAGAAACAGGCTGCTTGTTGATCTGACGGACAGTAAAAGTGGAAATTCTAATATTAATATTCCTCCAGAAGTGTAAAAGGGAATAACAGCAGCAGCAGAGGCTCTGAACGTCTTCAAGATGATTCAGCAAATGAAAATGATTCCATGTGTGTGGAATCCAAATCAGAAATGAATCCTAAATACTCTTTATTGCTCCCTCACATGTGGGTCCTGAATCCTGGAGCTGGTTTAACTGAGTCTGGGTCTCTCTGGGTGATCTGGTCTCACTGAGTCTAACAAGGGCCGTGCTGGAGAACCAGTATCATGAAGCTGCTTATGGACTGGCTCTGTTAACTCGGGGTTTTCCATCCAGCTCCGAGCGTGTTGATGTGAAACAGGACGAGTTGTTCAACAACATCATCACAACCATGAAGGAAGAGCTTCATCTGAGACCTGCTGAGTATAAATTAGACAGATTATTGGACAGAAGCTGCAGGAAGCTTTCAACTGGCAGGGGACACAATAAGACTTTAAAACACAGAAACAGGACTCTGAGACTAGATCCAGGTCCACACAGGTCCCAGTAAAGACACTAGTCATAGTCCAGTGAAGCCAACAGGGTGTTAGTGACTGAACATGTCAGAGTAACTTAAGTGGATCAGTGCTGGATTGTTTCTGATCTCTGAGATTTCTCTTCAGTCTTTTCTCTAAATGTGAAAATGTTGGATTTCACACTTTGTTCTATTTTATACAAAAAGAAAGAAATCAGATGTGATGGATTACTGTTACTGTTCAGTTAGTTACTAAAACTACAGAGGAAACCAGTTGTGGCCTAATAAGACCAGTGGCCTCATTTATAAACGGAGCGTACGAACAAAACAGGGCTGGAAACGTGTGCACGCCACTTCCCAATAAAAAGTTGTGATCTATGAAAAACAAACTTGACGGCAAACGTGCGTCCTGTAAGTAAACTCTGAACCATGAGTACGTACATATACTGGAGAAATGAGAAACGCCGACTCACATGGCAGAAGGATCAAACGGTTTGAAATGAATAGGCCTACTATTGTGTAAAATAAATCAAAATATTACCTCTGAGTATTACAGGCTTAAAGCCTTTCTGAATAAACAAACACCCGTTTGTTTGACTTTACCTGAAGTTCGCAAAAGAAACACAATTTAAGAACATTTGCAGGGCACACAAAAGGGACCAGATTCAGGATCAGAAACACAAATGGAGATTCTGTTTCTGCAAAAGAACGCCTCAAATATGTTTAATCAGGAATCATACTAATATGCTACCTGCATGCAGAGCAATTTATTCTCATAAAGAAGGTGAACAGGAGGACAAATTACATTTTAATTGACAGCATTTTCAATGCGTCAGTCAAGCAAATATGAGTATGTACGTTGTCTTATCGAGCCAAACAATAATAAAAATAAACAAATGAAGAGGCGGATAACAATAACATCAGGACATGAGGTTTTAAATATTGTTTGTTGCTTTTCTATTATTTCTTTATCTATTTTACAGCTTGACTAGAGAGTGATGATAAAGGTTCATATCAGTTTTCATACTTGTGGAATTTGCCAAAAACTAGAAACATTTTTGTCCATTGAGGTTTTTTCCAAATAAATTCAAACATCACCATCATGAAGCAGGACCGTCTGACCTGTTTAAAGTTTCACATATCAATCCAAAATATTTAGGAACACACTCAAAAGAAAGACACGTGAGAAATACTTTGAGGAATCACATCCAACAACATCTTTTTTTATAGATATGTTTCTGATTGTCTCCAAACCTGTTTCCTCTTCAGGTCACCATAAAAACAAGAGCAAAACATCTGCATGGAGGAAATTATTTTCTACAAGGTGTTTCATTTCAGTTCCTAACAGAGGTGATCTCACTGCAACTCAGTGTTTCTTACTACATGTTTTATTTCTGTAACTTACCAATGAACAGTCCTTCTCTAGTCTGA
>NC_060161.1:36118724-36120126 GCF_021292245.1 Micropterus dolomieu
CAACAGGTGACTTAACATACCTGTGATTAAAACAAATTAAAACATATTCACCAGTTAAAAACATTGTCAGCCTTGACTCATAAATCCTACAATGCTCTCTAGCCACACTGGACCACAATTCCTACAGGGGAGATCCTGAGTGCTCTCTATAAATCAACTCCTAAAGCGGCACAGGTGTGTGCCTGCTTCTAGAGCGACAGGAGGGTGGAGCTTCACTGAGAGGCTAAAGCCTGCCTATCACAGTACAATTCAATTATTGACAGCTTATTAAATACTGTAAGTCAAAACAATCCCCAGACTCTTAAATCCAGTGTAACGTTAACTAAATAAAACTGTGACATTGCATAATCAACAATAAACCTGTAACCTGTTTTTAACTTACAGAGCACAACCATGCAGCCCAATGTACAATGCGTCTACAATTAATGACTTATTATAAGCTTATAAACTTCTGTAAGTCAACAAACCCTCTTGACTCTCAAATCTCAAACCTCTCAAACTCAAAGTTAACTAAATAAAACTGTAAAGTTCCCTGGTCAACAATAAAGCGGTAACCTGTTTTTAACTTACAGAGCACAACCATGTAATGTGCAATGCAGTTAATGACAGCTTATTAACTACTCTAAGTCAACACATCCCCCAGACTCTCAAAACAATAAAGCTGTAACCTGTTTTTAACTTACAGGGCACAACCATAATGTGGAATGCAATCAATGACAGCTTAAACTACTGTAAGTCAACACACCCTGCAGACTCTCAAACCAGTGTAACGTTATAATTAAATAAAACTGTAAAGTTACATGATCAACAATAAACCTGTAACCTCTTTCTAGCCAACGGCAATAATTAACGTGATGGGAGCCAGCGGGACGTTAATCGACCACCACAAGTTTGGCAAGTGAACAAACGCTCATTCATCTTTTCATAACGAGCGACAGTCGGAGTTAACCTCCCGTAATAATAATAATAATAATAATAATAATAATCCTTATTTGTAGAGCACTTTTCAAAAACAAGTTACAAAGTGCTTTAACAAGTGTAAAGAATAATACAAAAAAAAAGATAAGAGCATGAAAATTTAATATAAAATTAGTAAAATACAATAAAATAAAAGGGATAAAATAAAGTCAAATAAGATCGGGAAAAGCTCTCCTATAAAAGTATGTTTTAAGAAGGGACTTAAAAGAGTTCACTGACTCAGCCGACCTGATTTCCTCGGGCAGGCTGTTCCAGAGCCTCGGGGCCCTGACAGCAAACGCTCTGTCCCCTTTAGTTTTCAGTCGAGACTCTGGAACAGACAACAGACCTCTGCCCGAGGATCTCAAGGTACGTGCTGGTGCGTATGGGACTAAAAGGTCAGAAATATAACAAGGCGAGAGGCCATGAAGAGCTTTAAAAGTGA
>NC_060161.1:36120226-36130734 GCF_021292245.1 Micropterus dolomieu
AAGTCGTCGGATGTCTTCCATAAGGTCAGCAATCTTCTTGTTCGCTTTCTTAAGGAGTGAGCAGTCCTCATGGGGCAGAGTTATCTCGGCTTGCATAGTCACCGGAGCTTTGTTGCGATCAGTAGCGTTGATCGCGTTTTTACGGTCATCTAGCTTAAAATCCATGTCGGATGACTAAAATCCTTAACCCACGTAAAACTTAAATAAAGTTAAGTTAAATAAAAGGATATAAAAAATGTAACGAAAAAAGTGGATTAAAAGTGGATAAGAGTCCGGTTCAAGACGGAGCTTCCGACAGGTGGCTACAGACGCCAACGCATGCGCAGAGTGCAGATTACGTCAGCAATTACGTCAGAGATCTTGTGACAAGATGAAGTATCTAACACACCATTGCAGATCCCCGTAGGTCGTAGCTGAAGCAAGAAGCAAGCAAACGTTAGATTGTCAATGCTGTGCTAAACATTTTCACTCGACACGTTTGCGTTCAGCGCTTCTTTGTTTGGGTCTTGTTGTATGAAGTTTTAAAGCCAAAGTTTATGATGAATGGCATAGCCGCTGCCGGAGTTTGTTGTCCTCTCTCACGTGCGGCTGCACGCAGCAGATGTTACGTGTTACGTAGGCAGGTTATAGGTAACGGAGGGAGGGGAATAATGGCAAGCTCATCAGACGTTTCCTAAAAATAAACATTGTTCACGAGTCGCGCACCTCGGGTCCAAGTCGAGTCTGAAGTCTTTTGAGGACGAGTCTCAAGTCGAGTCTGAAGTCACTGTGTGTACGACTTAAGTCCGAGTCTCTAACTCGAGTCCCCATCTCTGGGCTGAGGGGGTTCAGGCCTATGCAGAACAGCAGCGGTGATAGTGCATCGCCTTGGTATATGCCACACTTGATGGTGCAATTGGCTTTGAGTTGGCTTCCAGACTTGTTTTCCACAGCCCCATTGAGTTCTTGATGAAGGCTTTTAGTGTCCTGTTGATCTTGTACATTTCCAAGCATTCCAGTATCCATGTATGTGGCATTGAGTCGTAGGCTTTCTTGTAGTCAATCCAGGCGGTGCACAGATTGGTCTACCTGGTCTTGCAGTCTCGAGTGACCGCTCTATCAACCAGTAGCTGGTGCTTGGCTCCCCTGGTATTACTACCCATTCCCATCTGGGCCCTGTCCATCTATTGAACCATGTGCCTACTCATCTTAGCCGCTATGATGCCTGACAGGAGCTTCCATGTTGTGCAGAGGCAGGTTATTGGCCGGTAGTTGGATGGGATTGTTCCCTTCTGGGGGTCTTTCATGATCAGGACTGTCCGTCCTTGGGTTAACCATTCTGGGTGGGTCCCATCCATCAGCAGTTGGTTCATTTGTGCTGCCAGGTGTTCATGGAGTGCAGTTAGTTTTCTTCTGCCAGTAGGTGTGGATCATGTCAGGGTCTGGTGCTGTCCAGCTCTTCATACCTGCCACTCTTTCTTGGATGTCTGCCGTTGTAATGGTTACTGGTTCTTGTTCTGGGAGATTGCTGTGATGTGTTCTTAGATCCACTAGCCACTGAGCATTGGTGTTGTGGGATGCCTCTTTCTCCCATATGTTCTTCCAGTACAGTTCAGTCTCAGCCCTGGGTGGATGGTTCGGTGGAGAACATCCGGTTTATTTTCCTGGCTTCTGCTTCTCCGTTGTATCTCTTTAGGCGGGTAGCCAGAGTGGTGAGTCTTTGTTTGGCAGTGTCCAGAGCCTCAGGTATCGACGGCTTGTTGTATTTCTTAGGTAGCCCCTTCCTTGCACCTTTCTGTAGCTCTGAGAGCTGACTAACCTCTCTTCATGTTGCCTTGATCTTGACCTCTGGCCTTCTCCTCCATGGGAGGTATGCTGGTGTTCATCTTATAGCCAAGCATCTCTAGGATTACTGTTGCTTTGATGTATAAAAACATATATTATAAAACTTAAAAAATATAAAACTTTAAACTTTTATTTTGGATGTGGTTAATCGTTTGACAGCCCTAATATAAGTCCAAAATAGAAAGTTTGTGTTTACATAATATATGTTTGTGTACAGTGTAAAATTATTTTTAATACAGAAATACACCCACATGCATGTGTATTTAAGAAATATTTGCATGTATATACTGTGTATAGACTTAATGTATATATCATGTTTATTTTATATAAATAAAATACATTTTATATCAAAATAACACATTTTTCTTAAATATATACATGTGTGCATTTATATATACAAAATAATTATACACAATACACACACATATATAATGTAAACACAAACTTTTATTTTGGAAGCAATTAATCATTTGACAGCCCTAATTAATATATACACTTTTATAATATGGATATTAATAATAAAATAATTTGAATTACATGTTTATTTTAACTTCTTCAGGGTTGGGCCATTTACTAGGCTTTTCTCCCCGACATTTCACTGTGCCTACTTCAGAGATCACGGTTCCCACCTATTTTTGCATACCATCAAATGCATGACCTCTTTAGAAAGCTGAGACCCTGCAGTTTCTAAGGAACAATCAGAATAATTGTGTAAATTACTGGCACAGAGTTATAGAGGCTAGAATATTGTTTTTTCTTTCTGCCGGATAACCAGCATCTCTGAACTGACCACATTTCAGCCCTCTAGGTCACTTGATATGACTTTAGAAACACAACTGAGCCCTAGCACCTGTGTGCAAAGGTCAATATAGAATGAAATATGTGTTATGGTGGCGGCCCGGCTGACCATGAGTGTCCTGGTTTTTTCTCCTTTTCTTCAGTTATTCTGCTTTTTCCTTGGTTTTCTCTGTTCTCTGCCTGCCTCCCTGTTTCCTCCCCTGTGTGCTCTCTCTCTCTCCCTCCGCTCCTGAGCCCAGCCAACGACCTTCACCTGCACCTCATCATCCACCTCGTCAGCCTGCCACACCTGCCAGTAATCAACCTCATCCCTGCCTGTATTTCAACCCTGGTTCTCCACACCATTCTTGCTTGATCGTTGTTGCTCCCAACCTGGTGCCAACCTCTCAAGCTCAGGTTCAAATAACCTTTTTTTTCCAGCCCCTGGTTATTCCTCGCACTAACCCTGTCTTTCGGTCTGCATTCTTCCCAGGTTCACTCACCCTCGTCCTCCGTCCAGTCGGCTGGGCTCTTCCTCCGGTCTCCTCCTCCTCGGACTTCCCTCACGGCGTCCTCCCAGTCCTTCCTTGCCTCCCCGGCTCCCTGGTCCCAGTCTTGTCGGTTTCCCTGTGCCAGTGTTTCCCCGGCATCCACCTCTCCCTCCACTCCAGTCCTTCAACCCCCTCTTCCCTCAATAAACCTCCTTCACTATGAGCGCTATATAGAATGACTACACAAAATATGGAATAATTACACAAAAGTCTCTATTTGTAAACTATTAACTATATAACTAAAAGTGACATTTATTTGCAATAAAAAAATGGGTACAAGATTCCCCTTGCATGTTGAAATCCCCACCTTGTAGAGAGAACACTACTGTGGAGGTATACACATGGTGTAAGTAAAACCTATATAATTGAACAGTTCAATTGCGGTCCCAGCCTTGATAACTTGTGCAAGTAGCCGTGATACACAACTATACTGCACGATTAAGTCATTTTTTGAAAAGATCTGCAATTTCAACATGTTCAAGCATCCAGAATTATAGCCACGTTAATAACATTTGTAAGAAACCAAATCGTTTGTATATCCGTCAAGATTTCAACGAGATAAGAGTATTTGTGTTTGTGCTGATCACTCATTAGGTACCACAGAGCCCACCAGAAAGCTTGCTTGTGACAAGACGACCACCGGTGATGATGATAGAGGCTCCGCCGTAAGACATCTAGCCTTTATTATGGTTATCTATGCTTAACGTCACTATTAAGAGATGCACTGTACTACACCCTGCTACTCTCCTCCCAACTCCAGGTGAAGGGCAGCTGCATGATTGTGTTGCAGTCATAACAGAAGCCTGCTCTCCAAGGGCAGACTTGCAGGAGACTCCTAACAAACCCAGACATGGAGTTGTTTGTGGACGGCTCAGCATCACGTGATCCAGCAACTGGTAAAAATAGAGCAGGTTTTGTAGTAACAACTTGGCATGAGACAACTTTGGCAAAACCGCTTCCTTCAAACTATTCTGCACAAGCAGCAGAGCTAGTTGCACTGACAGAAGCATGTAAATATGCAAAGGACAAAACTGTAAACATTTTTACAGACAGCCGTTCTTGGGGTGTTTTTAACATCCACAGGCAAACCTGTCGCTGGTTGCTGAACTACTTGATGCTGTGCTGTTGCCCGAAATGGTTGCTGTGTGTAAATGTGATGCTCACACTAACAAACTTGATCCTATCTCACAGGGGAATGCCAGAGCTGACCTTGCAGCAAAGGCTGCAGCAAATCACACACTAAACACCCAATGTACTGTTTAACTGACCCACCATTGACTTCTACAGCTGATTTGCAGGTATTGCAGACAAGGGCCAGCTCTGAGGAAAATACTGGCTGAACATTTTCTGACAAAGTGTGGTATGGGCCTGATGGGAAGCCATGTCTGCCTATGTATCGGTTTCCTTATTATGCTAAGTTGACACACGGACCATGTATCAAAAGGGAGTATGACGCAGGAAATAATACTGGTTCACAAAGGGGTTCCTCAACTTCTCCCAGAAATTTTGTCAAAGTTGCATGATTTGTGCAGCTAACAATGTGGGGCAGCCGAGTCAGATCCCACAGGTGGCACACCCACCCACAAACAAACCATTTGAGCACCTGCAAATGGACTTCATTAAACTGACAACATCGCAAGGTACGAAACATGTTTTCTAAATGGGTAGAGGCATTTCTAACATCTAAACAGGACGCAGCAGCAGTTGCAAAAGCTTTGATAAGCTAGATCATTCCTCACTGGGGAATCCTAGTTAAGATCTCCTGTGGTAATGACACCTTTCATTAGCACAGCACTGAAGAGTGTAGGGGAGTATGTGGGGATAGATCTGAGGCAACATTGTGCTTATCATCCAGCTAGCGGAGGTGCAGTTAAAAGAGAAAACGACACATTGAAAAACAAGCTTGTTAAATGCTGTGAGGAAACAGGTTTAACATGGACAAAAGCTTTGCCAATCGTTTTAATGCACATGAGGAGCCGGATGAGGGGCAGAGGGGGTCTCAGTCCTTTTGAAGTCCTATTTGGCAGACCATTGAACATGGGGATTGGGCCAGTAAAAAGACAACTCCCTGATGCCAGCCAATGTGAGGATGAAATGTAGAGATATTGTTGCTAATTTGTCCTCTGTGCTTTCTGAAATTCACATGCAGGTCAAACACGCCATCCCGAAGGCTGCTGAAAAGAAACTGCACGATCTGGAGCCAGGGGACTGGATCGTGGTAAAGGATTTCAGGAGAAAGAACTGGCGGGCTTGCAGGTGGACTGGGCCATTTCAGATACTGCTAACAACAGAAACAGCAGTAAAGGTGGCAGAAAGAGCAACCTGGATTCACGCCACCCACTGCAAATGAGTGCCAAAGCAACCAAAAGGCCTCAAACCAGGTGAAGATCGAGATCAGTGAGTGAGCTGAGCTTTCCCCTGCCTTGTGTTCCTACGGAGGGAGGGGAGTGGAGGTCTCTGTGACCACCTAGAACCACTAATCTCCCAAACACTCAACGCGGGCACACTGATTACAGGGGTAGGCAAGGTGACACAAACTGATAAGATATGATGCCAGAAACCAACTCTGGAGAGGTGACAGACCGAGAGAAAACAAAGGCGTTGTTCTGCTCACTTTCATCATCGTCCTGTCATCATTTCCAAACATGAAAACAACAAACTTAGGCCTGACTGAAGGAAAAATCCAGGCAGAAGAGGAGGAGCCACGCATCCTCCCTGACAGCCCGGCTGGGCTGAAAGACAATGCATGGTAGCAACCATGATGACCACTTCAAGAAAAGTGACCAATCTGTACTGTTATGTGTGTGCACAGCTCCCTCATGGAGTGGGAGACCCCATACCAGTGAAACCCAGACCATTAAAGGTTTCAGAGACACTAGGAGCCCTGTTAACCTTCACTCAAGGGTTGGCCGAAAAGTTAAGGATATGACCAAGGCACTTGAAATGTGTAACATCAGTATGGTCAACTATGGGGGCTCCACAACCCGATTTTGGAACATGTCTCAGATAACGGAGCAGAAAATCTACAAGCCCATCATATCAAATCCAACAGCCTGGACCGGAACAGTGTGTTTCACCAGACAAGGTTTGATTTTCTCCTCCTGACATGCTGTGTGATCCCTTGTGCTAGATCTATGATTGCTACAGCAATTAAATTATCAATGGGTCATGCAACTACCAACTGAACTAACTGATTCAATAGAGTGGATCCCACCTTTCAGAAGGGAAGAAAGTGAAGTTTAATCTGTTTAATAATTATTTTATCCTTATACTTATATATTTCTTATTGTCTATCTCTTATATTCTTACCTAATCACATATTCTGCAAGTACTGCTAAGGTTACATGAAATGTTTGTATTCTTATGTTTGGTTAGCAGAAAATGCTAAAAGGGAGTAAATGTAATGGAAATTCCAAACATATTGCATGTAACCCTGGACTCAGGGAGACTCATCTATGATGTGGTACTGAATCTGTGTAAACGTAACAGTTAAAATATCTCTGTTATCCAGACTTCAGTGACAACGTGTCTCTGTGGGATGATATGATTGACCCAATAACTATATAAATAACAGGCTCACGGAGCTCTCCACACTCATTCGAGCATACATACACGTGTTGCTGTGAGTCCTTCTGCAGAAGAATAAAATTCACAGAAAGAAAAGTGTTCGCCTGAGCTTCCCACCACACATTACAGATTGAAGTCGAGCACTGACTTTCAATCGTTCCTCCCTGGCTCCAAAAACAATAACTTCAGTTTTATCTTTGTTTAATTGAAGAAAATTCTGGCACATCCAGCCGTTGACCTGCTCAATACAGTTACTCAGCGCCTGTATGGGATCATAGTCCCCTGGTGAAATGGTTATGTAAATCTGTGTGTCATCTGCATAATTATTATATATTGTTGTTTTTCATAATCTGAGCCAGTGGAAGCATGTAAATATTAAGAGGCCCCAGAATGGAGCCTTGGGGAAGTCCACATGTCATTTTGGTCAGCTCAGATGTGTGATTACCTATAAAAAAAAATTAAAAAAAAGTAGTCCCTGTCCTTTAAGTAGGATTCAAACCAGTTTAGTACTGTGCCAGAAAGTCCAGTAATATGAGAGTAATATGTTGTGGTCGACTGTGTTGAATGCAGCACTGAGATCCAATAATACTAAGACTGATATTCTGCCACTGTCAGTGTTTAAATGGATGTCATTGAAGACCTTAACAAGAGCCGTCTCAGTGCTGTGGTGTGGTCGAAAACCTGACTGGAAGACATCAAAACAGGTATTTAGTGCCAAGAAAGCATTAAGCTGTTGAAAAGATTTGATATGGGCCTATAATTGCTCATTAGTGAACTGTCCAGGTTGCTCTTTTTAAGAGTGGCTTAATGACTGCAGTTTTCAGGGCCTGTGAGAAAAAGCCTGAGAGGAGAGACATGTTGACAATTTGTAGTAAATCTGAGGCCAATGCATTTAGAAACATTTTTGAAAATACCTGTTGGCAGAATATCAAGGCAGCATGAGGAGGATTTCAGATGAGGATTTCAAAATGGTTACGCACTAGCGGCTACCTGCAGGGGTTAAGTAGTGTATGCATATGGGGTTAGAAAGCAGGAGGAAGAGAGAAAGGCACAAAAGATCAAAAAGCTACATATACAATATACCACAATCTATCGTACAGCCACCAGCAGTGAACGTTTATTCAGCAGCGGTTGGATTAGACAGAATGTGCTATTGTATTTATTCTCAGACAACAGGAGCTAACACCAGAAATTACTGTTGCAAACAATCAGCTACAACTTTATCAATAGGAGAAATGGTAGTGAACATTCAGCAACTGTGTTCCTTGGCTCCCCAGGGGTCGATCCTCTCGCCTCTCCTGTTTAATATGGTCATGTTGCCAAATGTCCAAATTGTCCAAAATAACAACATCTCCTACAATAATTATGCAGATGACACTCAGATCTACATAGCACTGTCAGCTGATGAATACAGTCCAATTGATTCCCTAACAAAATGCACTGAAGAAACTAACAACTGGATGCACTGTAATTTCCTGCAACTCAATACCAGTAAAACAGAACTTATTGTCTTGGGTGCCAAAGAGGAGAGACTTATGTTATTGCTCACCTCGAATCCCTTTCATTAACGACCACAAGTCAAGTAAAAAATCTTAAATATATCAAAAATCAAGAATATAATGTCCAAGGAGGACCTCAAGAAACTCATACACGCATTCATATTTAGTAGACTAGATTATTCTAACAATGTTTTCACAGGCCTCTCTAAAAGATCAATTAAACAACGTCAGCACATTCAGAACTAGACATCACTCCAGTTTTGAGATCACTTCATTGGCTTCCAGTGAGTGAAAGAATCAAGTTTAATGTTTTGTTGCTTGTTTATCAGGCACTCAATGGGCTAGGGCCAGTTTACATCAATGACCTCCTTCAAAAGCAGGAACCTGCTAGACCCCTCAGGTCTTCAGATGCTGGGCTGCTTGTAATTCCCTTCTCGAGAACAAAACATGGAGAAACAGCTTTCTGTTTTTATGCTCCTAGCACTCTCTAGCACCTTACAGTCCTTTAAGTCACGTCTTAAAACATTCCTGCTCTCTGAGGCCTTTTAAACCTTTATAAATTTCTATTTAACTAATAAATGTTTTAAGCCCAGTCCAATACATTTCTCTTTTAATCTCATTGTTTTAATGGTGTGTTTGGAAGGTACTATACAAATACAATTTTAACACAGTAATAGTAACAAAGTGGTCATGGCCCAGCGGGTGGTACTGGACACAATCATCACACAGCAATAAAACAGGACACAGCAGTCCTTAAATATCCTTTTGGAATTTCAGAAATCAACCACATGAAGCTTGTACATGTAAGGCCCTCCGTAATGCCAGAGCAGTGTACTACTCTTCATTATTAGTGGAAAATAGGAGAACAACCCCAGGTTTCTTTTCAGCACTGTAGCCAGGCTGACAGAGAGTCATAGCTCTATTGAGCCAAGTATTCCCATAGTTCTCAGTAGTTACGACTTCATGAGCTTCTTTAATGATAAAATTCTATATAATATTATATATATAACTATTAGAAACAAAATTCACCAAGACCTGCCCTCAACTGGCACTGACTTATCTCTAAACTCAGGAACCTTAGAAACCGCTGTAAAACCAGATATATGTTTAGACTGTTTTGCCTCCCTCAATCTTTACCAACTAACTTCAATAATTTCTTCATCTAAACCATCAACCTGCCTCTTAGACCCCATCCTGACTAGGTTGTTTAAAGATGTTTTACCCTTAGTCAGCACTTCTATACTAGATATGATTAATCAGGATTTAGAGTTCATCATAGCACAGAGACAGCACTGGTGAAAATTACTAATGACCTCCTCATTGCATCAGACAAAGGACTTGTCTCTGTACTGGTTTTAATAGATCTTAGTGCTGCATTTGATACCATTGACCATCAGATCCTATTGCAGAGACTGGAACATTTCATTGGCATTAAAGGAACCGCTCTAAGCTGGTTTAAGTCCTATTTATCAGATCGATTTCAGTTTTACATGTTGACGATGAGTCCTCCATGCACGCCAACGTTAGTCATGGAGTTCCTCAGGGATCTGTCCTCGGACCAGTCCTGTTCACTTTATATATGCTTCCCTTAGGCAATATTATCAGGAAATATAAACTTTCATTGTTATGCAGATGATACTCAGTTATATCTATCGATCAAGCCAGATGAAACTCATCAGTTAGCTAAACTTCAAATGTGCCTTCAGGATGTTAAAACCTGGATGACCTGTAACTTTCTAATGTTAAACTCAGATAAAACTGGAGTTATTGTTCTGGGGCCTAAGCACCTCCGTGATGCATTATCTAAAGATATAGTTTCCCTTGATGGCATCGCCCTGGCCTCCAGCACCACTGTGAGGAATCTTGGAGTTATCTTTGATCAGGAGAGTCAGGAGAGCGGCTCAGGTGAGTCCTGAACCATCCCTTAGTTATGCTGCTATAGGCCTAGACTGCCGGGGGATTTCCCATGATGCACTGAGCTCCTCTCTCCTCTACTTTCTCTCCCTCTGTATGCAACCTCATCCCATTATTGCATGTTACTAACACAACTTCTCCCCTTTCTGGTAGTCTTGTGCTTTCTCGTCTCTCTCCTCTCTCCTATCACTTCCTGCAGGTGTTTCTGGCTCTGGAGCTGTGGAGTCTGGATCTGTGGTTGCGGGTCACCTGCTGCCCCCGTGTTCCTGCTCGACACCCTCTGCTGCAACGACTATTGTTGCTAGTCTTATTGTTATTATTGTTATTATAATCATTAACATTACGACTGTTATCATTAACACTACTATAACTATCT
>NC_060161.1:36130834-36131240 GCF_021292245.1 Micropterus dolomieu
TCCGCTCTGCTTTGACTGGTTATAAAACAGGAAGTATAAATTAACAGCTTTTTAGCCAACTTCATTCCAGCTCATCAGCACGAGTTTTACTCTTCTTTGTGGTCAGCAGAGCTCATTTACATGAAACTCCAGCTGGTGTTTGAGCAGAATCAGCAGAATGAGGAGTTCTTCTGGATCATCACAGACTGGTATATGTCAGATATTAACCAGGATGTTCCCAAGTCACAGCTGACTGAAGCTCTTTAATTCACTGAACACAGAAAACAGTTTGAACTCTGTCTCCATGAGCTGTCGGCCTGTTGGGTTAAGTAATAATAATAATGTCTTTTGGCTGAGAACGTCCTGCTGTTCTGGTTTTCTGTTGGCTTCTGGCACACAGCCACAAACTGTTAGAGAACCTGTTGGT
>NC_060161.1:36131290-36138030 GCF_021292245.1 Micropterus dolomieu
TAATCATTAACATTACGACTGTTATCATTAACACTACTATAAATATCTGTACCATTTTTCATTTAGTCTATAGCAACATCACCTTTACTGTCTGTACCTCTGTGTGTGTATATTGTGTAGACTGCCTCCCTCCCCTCTCTCTCTCTCGCTCTCGCTCTCGCTCTCTCTCTCGCTCTCTCTCTCTCTCCTTCGCCCCCAACCGGTCGAGGCAGATGGCCGCCCACCCTGAGTCATGGTTCTGCTCGAGGTTTCTGCCTCTTAAAAGGAAGTTTTTCCTTGCCTCTGTCGCCTAGTGCTTGCTCTTGGTGGGAACTGTTGGGCTTCTGTAAATAACATCACAGAGTACGGTCTAGACCTGCTCTTTTATGAAAAACGCTGTGAGATAACTGTTGTTTGGCGCTATATAAATAAAATTGAACTGAATTGAATTGAAGTGACAATAACACAGTTATAGAACTATCTGCTGCCCAGACACAAGCCTCAGGTCGCTTCTGGAATAGCGCTGATGATAGCGTCAGCCCTCTTTACTAAATGAAACGGAGCCTCTGTGCTTTATTTACTCCAGTGGTGATGTTTTTACTTTCAGCTTCAGAGTGGATGGCATACATTTCTTTCCTTCAGTGAATTCAGAGAGTAACAGCAGAAGCAGCAGCACATACACTCACTGGACACTTTATTAGGTACACCTTGCTAGTACCGGGTTGGACCCCCTTTTGCCTTCGGAACTGCCATAATCCTTCAAAAAGGTGTTGGAAACATTCCTCAGAGATTTTGGTCCATATTGACATGATAGCATCAAACAGTTGCTGCAGATTTGTTGGCGTTCCACCACATCCAAAAAGTGCTCTATTGGATTGAGATCTGGTGACTGTGGAGGCCGTTGGAGTTCAGTGAACTCACTGTCATGTTCAAGAAACAACTTTGAAATGATTTGAGCTCTGTGACATGGTGCATTATCCTGCTGGAAGTAGCCATCAGAGGATGGGTACATGGTGGCCATAAAGGGATGGACATGGTCAGAAACAATGCTCAGGGAGGCTGTCGGGTTTGAACGATGCTCAGTTTGTACTAAGGGGCCCAAAGTGTGCCAAGAAAATTTCCCCCACACCATTACACCACCTCCACCAGCCTGAACCGTTGATATAAGTCAGGATGGATCCATGCTTTCATGTTGTTCACACCCTGACCCTACCATCTGAATGTCACAGCTGAAATCGAGACTCATCAGACCAGGCAACGTTTTTCCGTCTTCTATTGTCCAGTTTTGCTGAACTGTAGCCTCAGTTTCCTGTTCTTAGCTGACAGAAGAGATCCAGTGTGGTCCCATCTGCTTTAAAGTTCGACGTGTTGTGCGTTCAGAGATGCTATTCTGCAGACCTCGGTTGTAACGAGTGGTTATTTGAGTTACTGTTGCCTTTCTGTCATCTCAAACCAGTCTGCCCTTTCTCCTCTGACCTCTGACATTAACAAGGCATTTTCGTCCACACAACTGCCGCTCACTGGATATTTTCTCTTTTTCAGAGCATTCTCTGTAAACTCAGATGGTTGTGCATGAAAATCCCAGCAGATCAGCAGTTTCTGAAATACTCAGACCAGCCCGTCTGGCACCAACAACCATGCCACGTTCAAAGTCACTTAAATCCCCTTTCTTCCCCATTCTGATGCTCGGTTTGAACTTCAGCAAGTTGTCTTGACCATGTCTACACGCCTAAATACATTGAGCTGCTGCCATGTGATCAGCTGATTTGCTATTTGAGTTAACAAGCAATTAAATGGGTGTACCTAATAAAGTGGCCGTTGAGTGTATATCAGATCTGCTTTTATCTTATGAACCTTCAGAAACCTCAGGTCCTCTGGTAGAAGCATTTTAATTAAGTCCCTAAAGATGAAAACTGACGTTGAGGTGTCCTTTTATTTACTATGACCCAAGTCTTTGTAATGGCCTTCCTGAGGGCAGCAGAGATATTTTAAAAGCAAACTAAACACCTACCTGTTTAACCAGGCTTCTAGTTGGATTGTGTTTATTTTATTTATCTATGTACTTACATTTTTACTCTTTTTACCGATACAGTTTTTATTGTATTTTATTCTCCTGTTCTCATATTTGTATTATTCCTTATTTTGTGAGTTGGAAGGGAGTGGGGGTGGCATTATTGTCATTGTCCTTGTTTATTTTAAGTGAAGCACATTGTGTTACTTGGATCTTGTTCAGGTTCAGACTTTGTTAAAGCAGCTCTCTGGAATGAGTCCAGATCACCACAGATCTCTTCTGAGGAAAGAGGAGGAGCTTCAGCTTCCTCATGTTTGTCAGAGCTGTTGGTCCAGTTTCTGTCTCAGACTGACAGACAGAAAGCTGAACCTTCAGTCCTGTTGATTATCTGCACAAGAACTAAACTTCTTTATCAATCTCTAAATGACTGAAGCCGTCAGGAAACACAAGCTTTTTCTGTTCAAGAAAACATTTTAATGTCAGAGACACAAACAGCTGACAGAGATTTATGTCATTAAACACTGAAGTCTGTCCAACTTTTCATCAGTACAATAATGAAACAATAAAGAAATAAAAAGGATTTAAACTGCATTTCTTCTTCCTCATGATGTCGCTTCAAATCAGATCACATGAAACTGCATTAATTAGAATAATTTAACAATAATCAACATTAAAAGATCACATGAAACTGCATTAATTAGAATAACTTAACTATAATCAACATTAAAAGATCACATGAAACTGCATTCATTAGAACACTCTGAAAAAAATCAAAACACACACACACAAACACTCTCACACACATACAGATTTCACCTTCAAACAACCTGAGAAACAGGAGAGAAGGAACCAGACAGAGATTGTGATCAGTGATCAATTGAGAAAGCAGGTAAAGACCCGTCCTGTGAATCATCTTATCCACCTACAGCAGTGTTACACTTGTGGAATTTTTGAAGCACTAATTTACTCATGTAACACGCGTGTTTTAAAGTGTCAAGCAAGAAAGTCTGAACATTGCGTGTTGTTAGCCATCCTCTGCGGTTCGCTTGGTCAGTATTTCACTTTGTTGATGACAGCCTAGTTAAGATGACAGAAACCCAGATTAAAAGGTGATGATCAGATCAGAGGGAGGAAGGTTATCTTACCGTGCACGAGGATCACAAACACCACAAACATCTTCATCTTCCTGTAGAAACTCCAACAAGCACAAAGTTAATCTGCTTCTCACTAAAGGAAGTCTTCAGAAACACAGTGAGGACATGAGTTCACAGCCAGCTGTCCCTTTCCTCCTCCTGATAATCTGCTGACTCTGTGAGAAAACTTTACTTTCGATTTGAACAGTTCTGTGACATTTACAGAAACAGGTGGGGCAGGTCAGGGAAGGAGGAAGTCAGGTAATGTGAAGAGCAACAGTGGAAAGAAAGAAATGTTCTTTAAATGTTTGTTTCATTCAGTTCATGTGATTCAGAAATAGAGACAAATATAGAGACATTGGAATATTTTCATATTCTTGCAAAACTCTAAACATAACAAAATGATATATATTTTCCTAACCTGTGTTTGTGTTGGAGTGGGTGCTCTGTGCCTGAGAGGATCTCTGCGTGTCCCAAAGGTGTCTCTTTCTGATTGGCTGGATTCAGAGGTAGAGCCTGGGAGTGTCTGCTGCTGATTGGTCCATTCACAATATCTGCTCTTTAAAATATCAGGTTTCGAGCAGCATGCACATGCAGAGGGGGGTGCAATGGGTGCCTGAGCACCTGCCCTTTTGCTCTTTGATGCCCAAAGTGCCCTTTTGTCAATGACAAATTTAATTAATTAACTAATTAAATTTGTAAAGGTCGTTTTGTGAAGCCCTGCCGAATCAAACTATTAGAAAAATGAATTAATAATAATTTCGCAGTAAATAAAATGACCCACATTATGACCTTTCACCTCATCCTTGACGAGCCCTCCCGTTCACACAGTTAGTGTTTCAGCCACAGACAGTATATCACTGGACGAAGCCACCCCGCTGATTTGAATGGAGAGCAGTGAAGCCAGTTTTGGACCAATGAAATTCTACTACAGGGCTACTTCCTGTTGGCACCAGCGTCTACTGCACATGATGGCACAGCATAACTGTGGTTTAATGACGTAGAACAAGGGCAGAAACACTGTAATTCTGGTAGCTGCGGCAACAAAAAGTTTCATGGCTCAGTGTGTTTGTGTGACTCCGATCGTCACTGATTAATCAGCCCACCTACAAGGTTCACCTGTTTAGTTTCAGTGTTAAAGCCAACAAATGGATTTTCAAAATGATCTATTGTGTCTACTAAAGTAGATCTTAGAGGATCATCTTCAGGCACAGCAGACAGTATTTCATGTTTAACTTGGGAGTGCAGTCCAGCAGCAAGCTCTTCCAAATCACTAACACCTGCTGAAACTAAACTATCTGCTGTCCCACTTCCTCGGAGTTCAGCAAGGATTGAAGCGCAAATATTTTCTTTAGGAGCTGATCCCTTGTCCTCAAAACACCTGGCCTCTGGACTCAGCGTGGCGCTTGTTTCACCAGCGTCTGTAGAATCTTGGAGACGGTGGAAATGAGCTTGAAATGACTCTGAGTTTGCTGCATCACCACTTTGAGAAAGATCCTTCTCATGAACACTGCTTAGATGTTTTTTGAGAGCCGAATATGTTGAAAACTGACGCCTACAATGTTCTGGCGCACAAAACAACTTAAACCTGGTGCTAGGATAGAAGCTGTGATCCATTCTTCAACGGGTTATCAAGGACTGACGAGCCACATGAACAGCTTGACAAATGAAACAGCTCAACGTTTTTCACCCTGGTTCAGCAGTTTGAACTCACAAACTCTTGGAGACTCATCTGTTGTCGTAACATCGATGTTGTAGACCGCCGTCTGCACTAAAGTGTAGAGCTGTACCAGGGACTCGTCATGACTCAGGCTGAACACGTAGTGGGATTCAAACAGTTCATTAAAGCAGCCAACGAGCCGGTGGAGCGGCAGGGGACGAGCTGTTTGTCTACGACGATGTAGAGAGTGTCGGTCCTGTTCTGGGTCCAGCCAACAGCGAGGATGTAGGCTTGTTTGCCATCTCTTCCCCGCAGGTGTTCATCAGCGCTGCAGCAGGACTGAAAAACAGAACAATAACATGAACACCTCCAAGTAACTCTTTAGATTCTTCTCCACACAGTGGTTCTGCTGCTCCATGCGATGCTATAGATCCTCCTCTGGTCCAGTTAGGGGCCCCTGTGTCGTGAGAACATGCACTGTACTGGAACTATGTCCCACGTAGGAATCTGAACTCTCACAGGGGGAAGAACACTGAGCAGATTTTCAGCTACTCACTGCATAAGTCTATGTGACACTAGAAAAGTTAGAGCTGCTAAACAGACGATGGTAAATTGCATTGGTGTGTGTATGTGTGTTCATGTGGCCCCAAGAAGTCTTTGCTGTTGAGCAAATATTAAGTTTACAGCGTTCTGTTTATTGCTTACTTCCCGTACATCTCTGGGGGAAGAAAATACCACTGCAAGTTGTCTCTTATTGAGTTAATATAAGTAAACAACTGGCTCCTGCAGTTTCAACAGATTAGAACAAATGTAGCTTGTGAAAGTGCACCATTTTGTCCCCGGCATCACTGGCACTTATTTTGATCCTCTTGCGTCCAGCTGTGGGTGGCCAGAGATGGAGACACTGTCCCGGTCTATAAGGAGGGAATACAAAGGAGAAGCAGTCATTATCTAGTATCTACACAGAATGCACAAAGTAAACAGCACCAGCTGTTTGGAATATAAACAAAGCAGGTCACGTAGCGTACTGGTGTCATCGTTCTCTGTCAGTCTCTCAGCAGCTTTCAGAAGTCGCCACAACTCGGCCGACTGATTCAGGTGCCTCTTCACTGACCTTGGGCTTGAATGCTGTGTCCCACTTCTTCAGCATCTTGGAGGCAGTTTCAGCACCGAACAGCAACAGGAAGTCTTGGTTCAGCTGTTGATCACACACTGTAAACCCCAACAAATCAGAATACTCACAATATTTGTGGGAACTGATTACCTCAAATAATAATAATAATAATAATAGTAATAATAACTTAAATACAATACTTTCATTTTTTAAAGCTTTAATTTCTGCGTACTAAATTACACTGATTTACTGATGCTTATTAAAATCAGTAATTGTAATTGTGTACAGCTTGTACTCTGAGGGAAATCGTGCTAGACTCAAACACTAATGGAAACTCACTCAACAAAATTACTTCTAGTCAACTTAAAATTTACAAAATGCCCATTTTCAGATAGTAGTCCTAAAAATACAAATACAGCTCCATTATTACAATTCAAGTTCTCTTTATTAAACAATCAGTTTCAAACTTCAAACATTTCCTGTCATTTCTTTATTTCACAGAAACAGAATATGTTACAGTGAAACTTGTTTTCATCAGAAGGGAAAAGGCACATATTGCATTAAGCAGTTTTAAGTAATTGACTGCTTGATCAGATAATAAACCAGCAACAACTTTGATAACCAATTTGTTTTCATTCTTTTATGCAATAATGTTGAACTTTCCCTATTTACAGAGACTTAATGAGATCTTTTGGTGTTAAGTGATAATGAGTTGACTTTGCTGAATCTCTTCAGCAAAGTCCTTTGAGCTACACAAACCTTTCTTTTACTACCTTGCAGTGTGTTATGTGGATAAAGCAACTGTGCATAATTTTATTCCAACGGCAGCACTTTTACTTAAAT
>NC_060161.1:36138050-36147870 GCF_021292245.1 Micropterus dolomieu
GACCAACAAACGACAATGCAAGTAAAGCATAACTACAAAATAAACCAAATTAACTTTAACAAGAAAAGAAAAGAAATAAATTGGGCTATAAATTAACTTAAGCCAAAAATAAACAAAAATAAGAATATAGCTCCAACAATAATAATAATATTTCTGAGTACACTTAACTTAAATATAATACTTTAATTTTTTTTAAAGCTTTAATTTCTGCGTACTAAATTACACTGATTTACTGATGCTTATTAAAATCAGTAATTGTAATTGTGTACAGCTTGTACTCTGAGGGAAATCGTGCTAGACTGAAACACTAATGGAAACTCACTCAACAAAATTAATTCTAGTCAACTTAAAATTTACAAAATGCCCATTTTCAGATAGTAGTCCTAAAAATACAAATACAGCTCCATTATTACAATTCAAGTTCTCTTTATTAAACAATCAGTTTCAAACTTCAAACATTTCCTGTCATTTCTTTATTTCACAGAAACAGAATATGTTACAGTGAAACTTGTTTTCATCAGACGGGAAAAGTCACATCTTGCATTAAGCTGTTTTAAGTAATTGACTTCTTGATCAGATAATAAACCAGCAACAACTTTGATAACCGATTTGTTTTCATTCTTTTATGCAATAATGTTGATCTTTCCCTATTTACAGAGACTTAATGAGATCTTTTGGTGTTAAGTGATAATGAGTTGACTTTGCTGAATCTCTTCAGCAAAGTGAGCTACACAAACCTTTCTTTTACTACCTTGCAGTGTGTTATGTGGATAAAGCAACTGTGCATAATTTTATTCCAACGGCAGCACTTTTACTTAAATAATATAAAAGGGAGCTCACGACATACTGAGCATGCAGACGGACAGTTCAGAAGCGCTTTCAGGAGTCTGTAACAGACAAATGATCCACAGCCACCTTTCTCTTGGGCCCGCATCAGTGACCACAGTGAGGAGTGTCAGCAATGTCTGGTTCATCTTCACCCTGCAAAATACAAGCAATCCAAATATGAGATAATTATAAAGCACTGTGTGCCCCCCCCCACACTTTTTATTTTTTACAAGCCTGTCTGGATACAATGCTCACATGACAAAATGTTACTGGTGGCTGTGATGATTCCTTCTGTCCATACTGATGCTTTCTTAATCTGACTCAACTGTAGGAGACTGAGGACAAAATTCTAAAGTTCATTAGGAACAGTTATGAGACTTCAACAGTCTGACTTAAATAAGCCACAAAACATATCGTATTAGTATTTTTAGAAGTTAGTCTTTGTGCGTTTCCTTGCTGAGCTGCAGCAGTGGGATACTTCCTTCCAACAGTAAACCTACACAATGACCTAACAACAGTATCCGTTTAATTTTTTAGACTGTTTAAGACCAATTTAGCTGCAGCTGAACTCAGACTTTAGAACTTTAGGTTTTGGGCTCCCTGCACTGTGTACTTCATTCTGCTGAACAACTTAGACCTATTGTCCTCATCGTGGGCCTGTGCCCTCTACGGTCACTGTTCACACAGCCTTGTCTGTTTCTACTTTGTTACACATACTCATTATTTGATAAAGTACTTCCTGTTCAAAGACAATGTTTAGGTTTTTATACTTGCACAAAGAATCAGAGCTCAGGTCTTGGGAGGTTAGAGAAACATTTTTGCATGAAAGGAGAAGTGTGGATTTGCCATGCCTGTGAAGGGATGTTTAATTGAGATGAGGAATGACAGCCAACAATAAATATTTCACTGTACACATCACATTTTAGCCCTGACATAGACTACAGTGCTGGACGAGGCATTAAAGTTAGTTGCCCATAGTGCATTTCATGTTACATTGACAGACATCACGACGTTGAGCAGGTATCGTGATTGAAAAACCAAGCTGGAAAGAAAAAACTAAATTTTTCACATTAAACCAAAAGTAAAAGCAGGTTTTAATGACCACGAACATTTTTATTGTAACTTTAAATATTCTTCGCACCTTCCTTGGATTTCTCTTGTCCCCACACTCTGACACACAGCGGCCTCCACCTCAGGTAAACACCCCCCCTCGTTTGTCTGCAGTGTCACCACACTGCTGTGACCCGTGAGAGGGCAGTGAAAAACGTGAGGGTTAGGAAGTCTGGTTTGGTGAGATTATGTTATTTAAGTCATTTAATTGACGAGACTAATGACTAACTCAACGGGAACGCTGAGTGTGAGCACTACCAGGAGCTACTCTCTGTCAGCTGATGTTTGTGGTGCTCGCAGTGGCGATTCTGGGGGGTGGCCTGAGGTGGCCGGGGCCACCCCTGAAAGCTCATTGGCCACCCCAGATCTGATAGGTAGTTGGTCAAGTTCGTCAACACAAGAAACAAGAGAAATGCTGTCAATCGGTGACGACAGCTGATCAACTGATTTAGGGCCAGTTTTACATTTTAACTGACACAGTAATGGTCGTACGGAGGCCGCGAGAGCTGATTTCTGCTCAGCGCCGTGGACGTTTGGCCATGCAGGTCAGGTGACCCATGAGATGAGAGCGCTGCGCCTGCTGGTCCGTGAAACGGCCACAACAGCAACAACGAACGATAAAAACGCTGGAATCGAATCTGTGGATTGAGAGGTAAGTCATGGTAATTTAATGTTTAGTTATATCGTAGTTCCCTCTGAATGTGTCGGAAAACTTTATCTAGTACTAAGTAGCAGCTAAAATTCAAACCACACTGCACTGGCTAGTTTATCAGCCTGCAAACCAAGTTAAGCATTGATCGTTAGCATTTTGTTTTTTTAAAGAACCGCCAGGAAATATGAAATGCTATTTTCTGGACTGAAGACTGAGGGTGTTTTTTGCAGATGTGTGTGTGTGTGTGTGTGTGTGTTCAATAGAGCTAATGTTATATTTTTGGCCAACCAGTGAAATATAGTGTGACAGTCTAGATTTAAGTAGCTAACTTATAACACAAGAACAAGCTGGCACTTATTTATTGGCTCTGTGAATTAAGGGCTGTTTAAAGACTTTTTTCTCTTGGAGATAAAAGGACTTTGTTTGTATCAATTAGCTCATCTTCACTGTTCACATATTTTTAGACGTTTAAATAGGCAGAGGCAGAGCAAATTGCATGAGATAGACACCTTTATTTGACAGTTACGAGACAGGAAATAATGGGAGAGAGCGGATGTGACATGTAGCAAAGGACCGGGGTCCGAACCGCGGTCGGCTGCGTACGTATATGCATTAAACTTCGCTATGCCATGGCCACCCCACACTAGCTCTGTGTCTCATCTTGGCCACCCCAGTAAAAATGTCCTGGATACGCCACTGCAACCAGCACCTTTATTTGTGTGGAATGTAAACTGAAAAAAACTATTCCTGCTTTGAACAGTTTAAACTGCCTTGCACTCACTGACTCATGAGAAAGCAGAGTGCTGCTGATGTCACAAACGTTGCACAGTTGAGGACTTTGTTATACAAGTTAACTGTGGAGTATTCATACGCCGGACTGTAAAGCATTAAAGATATATAGATATTGGACGTATACAGTATGTTATGTGGACTGAAAACAGGATGTATCAAAAGAGCTCCAGTCTGTAAAAAGTGTTTTGAACATGTTGAACTTATGGTTAGAGGTAATGATGTTTGAGTAAGCAAAATAGAAAAACAGTTAACGGGTTCATATTTAGTCATTTTAAAGCCATCCTCATATTTTAATGGTTTATCATATGTTATGGTTAAAGTTGTTATTGTAAGTTGCAGCAGTCACAGAACAGTATTTTACTGTTATTTCTTAATTTTCATGTCATTCTAACAACAGCAGCAGTCAGTGTGAACAAGAGTGTTGTAGTTACTAGTCGAACATTGTGAAGTTAATTACACGACGACGAGTAAGCTAGCCGAATTAGCCTTCAGCGATGCTAACGGCCTGCCGCCCGCTCACAGAGCCCTCTGCTCCCGCCGTCACGGCAGAGGAAAACACAGCTGGAAGGTTTTCATACCGCTTATCTGTCTTCACATCCTGAGCAAGGTTCAAACGTTTTAACTTAAACCAAGAGACAGCTGTTTGTGGGTCACGTTGAACGTCACGTCGCGGCAGTTGTGTTGCTATGACGACCAGCTACATTGAGCGGTAGAGGAGACCGGGGTCAATTCAAACATATTTTACATTTTATAAGAAATATATATACGTGCACTAATTAATAATACAGTTGATATATTTTCACTTATAAGAACAAGACTTAAATATTTAATTAAATGCATGAAGTCTGGCAATTGTAACACTGAAGAATAAGTCATATTAACCCACTGCAGCTCAAGTCAAAACCTAGGCTACCTCAAATTAATTACTTTACAGCTGATAATGTTACATAAGAGTTTTTAAATGGTTCAAATTATTTTAGATGTCAGGCATCCTCTGCTCTCTCTGTTCTAACTTCATAAAATTGCTTTTACAAGTGAACTAGTCATTCTCTTTGGTTTTGCTGGGTCTTATACCATCAACTACTTTAAGTCCACCATACAGACAAACTGACAATGAAAGGAACTTTACTTTTGCAGACTTAGGCCTATAATATTCACACTTTCTGTTAAACACATATAAAACACATTATTTTATACAAAGAATGTTGGCCTATGATAATTGGTGACTAACACAAATCCATTTCTTTTAATACACCCTTTTTTAAGGTTTTACATTTATATTCAATGAAATATGCTTATTTTCAAAACAGACAAACAAGCTGCTTACATTGGGCCATGTGGCTTGGGGGCAATTGTAACACAGTGTTACAGTTGTTTGCTAACTCGTTTAATCCACGTGGCTGCTCTTTAATTGCTTTTACAAAATCAACAAAATGTCAACAGGCCGAACTTCATTGATTCTACCGATGTGTTTGGTGACAAAACCCTCGTTAGTAGAAAGGCTGTAGGTGATGTGACGCTAGATAATGTCTCATTATGTAACATGATGTAAAGGCTTGATGTAACAAAAGGATCCTAATGCGAGTCTTTGATAGGAGGAGGCTGTTAAATTCAAGAAATACATGATGACGTTAGCCCGCAGCCTTTATTAGCCTTTCCCGAGAAGAGTAGGCTACGGGTTTCTGCCGGCGTCAGTGAGGGAGCTCAGGAGGAGCGACCAGCGGCTTTCCTCTACTCGTTGGACACAAAAGTTGCCTTTCTCTTCGTACCACTTGTAAATGGACTCATCATCTTTTCGGCAGCGTTAACGCTCCTCTGGATGCCGGTGTTCTGTGGATTTATGCTACCTATCGAGATGTGCTACTTAGCGGTTCTGCGCATGAGCGTGACCCACAAGCGCGGTCTGTTTCCCATAAATCTGTGCAGCCTTGCTGTTGGGCATGCCGTCGAGACAGCGGCTGATCATCAGCAGTATCAAAATAATTATTCATTATTAGTCTTATCAGAATAATATCTTAAATAAAGATGGCATAATATAGTATTTCAACATGCTCCCCATCTCCGTACAGTACACATGGAGTGAGTAGTTGTACAATATACAATGATTCTGTAGTGGGAGCATTATTTGATCAGAATACGCTACCCCTGAAATTATGTTATAATATAATCAAAAAACAGAAGACGTCATAATACTGTGAGAGTTATAACTTTATGGGATTGGAAATAGGAACACATAAGGTAGCATTTTTCGATCGGGCAGAGCGACTCGATAGAGGCTATCGATTTGCGCTACGGTAGCATTTTTCAACAAGGCAGCATAGATCGTCAGAACACCGGATATGCGGCGGTGACTGTGTCCGCTATTTTAGCCCCCTCTCTATCTGTAATCTCCAGAGTTAAGCGTTATGTGGATTTGGATTTCTCCACGGAGGTTACCAGCACCTCTAAGTCATCTGACTTCAAGTTCAATGATAGTTGTTGTTTCTGCTCCATTTTCAGCGTATGTTTCATTACAAAAATGACCAAAAACAGCGATTAAGAGCAGTTTAGCTCGGCGAGATGAGAAAAGCGTCATCGGTTGCTAGGTAACAGACATAAAAGATGATAACCGATGTTGGATTTAGTATTTCCTAACCTGAGATAAGATAGGATTCCTAAATTTCGTTAGGATTTGCTTCTGTAATAACAAATTGATAAAAATCCTATCTTAGACTCTTCCTGTCTTAACTTAAGACTTAAGATAGGAACTTTCTGAAGAAGAAAAGTGCTGCACATCCAAAAAGTTACTTCTGCTAAGGTGAAATGATCCTGCTCCTTTTCCACAGGCAGAGAGAGAGAGAATCCCCTTAAAGACGTCTCTTTATGTCTCTGAATTTCTGACTACTGTTGTTACAAAGTAGATGAAGAAAAACTATCAAAGTCCAGCTGTGAAAACAGTTTGAACATGTTGGTTTGGTCGTGATTGTCCCTTCTTCTTCTTCTTGTTCTGGATATATGTTTGTAATGTTTGTCCTTATTTGTAAAGACTTTCCTCCTTTAGATCGTTCAGCACCATCTTCCCAAACCCTCCAGCCGAAGAGAACGGGGGATTCCCATAGGCAGAAACACGTCCAGCTCTGAAGTCCTAAACCGGTCTGCAGAGCTTTCAGAGTCAGAGGCTGCAAAAGAGCTACTTGATAGCAGGAGATGTTTACAGTCTTGACTCATAACGTCATCAGTGAAGTGTGTCACAAAACTGAGAGCACTGTGACATTTAGAATTGTGAATGACGGGCTGAGAAACTTAGGAAACTTCATTTGGTGAAGACAAAACTGAACCCAGGTTTTGCCTGTTGCACTGCTGTTATGGGTGAAACACCTCACCAAGTCCACGGTTCGGTTCAGACCTCCACATCATTAACATTATTATTACTGTTATTAAAATCCATCTTGGGTTAATTAAACTAGTCTAACTTGCAGGCGTGATCACTCAGACTAAAATAATCACGTGACACGCAGTTGGAAGACGATAAAACAGGTGGAAGGTTCCAAAACATGGCCGCTATAGACACTAAAATAAGGCTGAGAATGACCTGGAATAACTTCCTACCAATACAATTAGGATATACACTGCTGCCCAGCCCCCACCCGACCACCGGCTGCTGCCGCCACTGTTACACTGTCTTTATGAGAGCTCGCCAGTCCTGGGAGCGGGTCACTTTGTGTCGCAGTTTCAGAAGCGTAACAGCCCTAACTGCTGTGTTACTTTTCTTTTCATACATTTCCCTCACAGAAACCAGACCATTTAGTCTGTTTGGGCCTTTAACCTGACAGATTATCTAACACGGTGTTGTCCCTTACATGTGGTGTTTCTCTTTTGCAGCACTGCTGCTGTTTGACCTTCCTCTGATAGAGTGAATTACTTTCAGCCTTACCAATGTTTGCTATACTGTTGTTCAAATGATTTGATCTGGAGGACTGACTTTACACTGAAAACCTATTCTGTCTTCTGTCAGCAGATGGTGGAAACCTGGAGGGGAGGATGTACTTGAAGAGTACAAGTTAGAGAATTCCCTGAAGCAGCGCACCCGGAGACAGCTCGTCAACATACTGGCTAGCCATGTGACTGAGATGCATGATGGGTAAGTGCTCCTAAACCTTTTAAAAAGTTTGAGACTCAAAGGGTTTATATGGGAATGAAATGTGTTTAATTAACATCTGTGGGGTCCTGATTCATCCTGGAGCACATGAAGTTTATGTGTTTGTATTGTGTTTGCTTTAAAGGAGGATTCCCTCCCGCAAGCAAAAGGAGAAATACGCCCTGGGAATCATCACGCTGAAGGATCCTTTCTCTCCAAAGGGCTTTTGTTTGTTATATTTGGTTTGATGGCAATAAGGTGCAGCATATTTAGCGCGGCGCCTTAAGACCATGACCAGGAATAAACATCAACAGCCAATCAAGGCGGCCACGGTGCCTGAAGCACAAGGAGCAAAACGGCGAGGATTAGCAGCCGCAGCAGCTCAGCAGCTTGATGGAGACGCCTGCAGGGAGGCTAAATCATTCCTGGTTCACTGTCCTGATGAAGCTGGTGTGTTTCAGAAGATGAAGGTGACCTTCCAACATCGCCAGGAACTAGAGCCTGAACCGCCGCAGAAAAGCACATATGTCTTCAAGATGTTTCAAAGGACTGCTGAGTTCAGCACATTTTCTCACCAGGTTTAAGTTGTTTTGTGCACCAGAACGTTGTAGGCGTCAGTTTTCAACATATTTGGCTTTCAAAAAACATCTAAGCAGTGTTCATGAGAAGGATCTTTCTCAAAGTGGTGATGCAGCAAACTCAGAGTCATTTCAAGCTCGATTCTACAGACGCTGGTGAAACAAGCGCCACGCTGAGTCCAGAGGCCAGGTGTTTTGAGGACAAGGGATCAGCTCCTAAAGAAAATATTTGCGCTTCAATCCTTGCTGAACTCCGAGGAAGTGGGACAGCAGATAGTTTAGTTTCAGCAGGTGTTAGTGATTTGGAAGAGCTTGCTGCTGGACTGCACTCCCAAGTTAAACATGAAATACTGTCTGCTGTGCCTGAAGATGATCCTCTAAGATCTACTTTAGTAGACACAATAGATCATTTTGAAAATCCATTTGTTGGCTTTAACACTGAAACTAAAAGAAGGAAATATCCCAGTGAAAAATGGAGGCTTGTGGAGCCTGTAGAAATAATGTGAGGAGTTCGATTTGATACGAGGAGAAATAAACAAACCTTTATTTCCTATGTAAATGTGCAGAATTGTGCCAGCTGGGACTGGTGCTGGGAAGTTTTTTTCCTGAATAAAAATGTTTTAATGATTATTAATCCTTGTTGACAGTTGACTGTAAATGTGCTAACCTAAAGTTCAGAGATTTACTGCGTGCTGGTGTTTCTGCTGTTCTGGAGCCTTTTTTTACACATTTTGTAAGTCAAAGGGAATAATAACACAGTTTAGTGTCACAAATACACTTTCATGTGTCACAAAACAACACTGTGAGTGTCAGAAATGTAACACTATAAAAGAGTTCAAATATTAACACTGTCCAAAGTGTAACTTTAACACAGAGCTGGTGAGAATTATAGAAACACTGGGATAGTGTTCATTTGAACTCTATGCAGGCTGAATTTCAACTTGTGGTTTTGCTGTGCAGAGCCTGTTCTGGTCCTCCTTCTGAAAACAACAAGAGATGCATCAGGTGCTGCGAGGAGACGAGTTATGGATCATTTTGAGAAGCATGAATATTCTCTGAGGAGGAAAACTGTAAATACAACCTCCAATGTATAGAAAGCGTTTCTCCACTCAGCATCATGAAAACGGATCTAAAGCTGTGAGACTGATGGATTCAGCAGGCAGAAACACTTTGGTTACAGCGCCCCCATGTGGCAGAGTGGGGCCATATTTTCTCCATGTGTGATGACTGAGGAGAGAGTGAAGTCTGATGTGTCTAAGATTTATCACTCCATGGTAAATGAGGAGACGTCAACAACAACAAGTCAAACAGAACAACAACAGGAGTTTGGTCCTTCAGCTTTAAACCTGTGCTTTTATTTCATCTTCCCGTCGACCGGTACGCTTTTGTCCGCTCTGCTTTGACTGGTTATAAAACAGGAAGTATAAATTATCACCCAATTCTGTCTCACAGCTTTTTAGCCAAGATATTCTCAAGTCACAACTGCCTGAAGCTCTTTTATTCACTGAACACAGAGAGCAAAACATTTTATTTACAAACATGAAGACGAAAGACAAAGACGAAATGCAGTTTAAATCCTTTTTATTTCTTTATTGTTTCATTATTGAACTGATGAAAAGTTGGACTGACTTCAGTGTTTAATGAGATAAATCTCTGTCAGCTGTTTGTGTCTCTGACATTAAAATGTTTTCTTGAAATGAATGAAAGTGAACAGAAAAGCTTGTGTTTCCTGACGGCTTCAGT
>NC_060161.1:36147890-36149879 GCF_021292245.1 Micropterus dolomieu
TTTGGTCCTTCAGCTTTAAACCTGTGCTTTTATTTCATCTTCCCGTCGACCGGGACGCTTTTGTCCGCTCTGCTTTGACTGGTTATAAAACAGGAAGTATAAATTAACAGCTTTTTAGCCAACTTCATTCCAGCTCATCTGAGGCCTGTTGGGTTAAATAATAATAATAATGTCTTTTGGCTGAGAACGTCCTGCTGTTCTGGTTTTCTGTTGGCTTCTGGCACACAGCCACAAACTGTTAGAGAACCTGTTGGTTTTATTGTCTTTATTAATCTGAGGGCTCCTGCCTGAACACCAGGGAGCGGCTCTGTCCTGCTTCATTACTACACTTAGAATAGATCAGACACAGTCAGCTGGGACTTCTGTTTTAATGGGCCCCGGGCCCTCTCAGGTAAGAACAGGTGGCCCTTGAAGCAGGACGGGTTGAGAACCTCGGCCCTAAAGCGCAACTGCTCTCCCTGGGTCCACATTTAAAGACACACATCCTGCAATATTCTGTTCCACGGTGTTCATTTGCTTTTCAAATGTATTTAGACAATAACAGCTTTCATCACTGCTTTCTTTAGTGCTGCTGTTTAACGTGCATCACCATGGTAACCTGATCACTACTGGAAGATTTCACTACACTGGTTTATTATTTAAACAACATCCCAAACAGGCGTCACAAGAAACATTTCAGTGATTCCTTCATTTGTATGAATGAAGGTTGACGGCAAACAAACCCAAACCAGGAGACGTGGAGCCTCGGAGAGAGAGACAGACAGTGAGACGGGGTGAAATCCAGGCTGAGGCCTACACAGGTGTCAGCCCGTTACTTAGCGAGCCCTCCCAAACTGCCAGCTCCTGCAGGAAGTAACCAATGAAGCTGCAGCAGGCAGAAAGGGAGGGGTCCTAACACTGTTGATCATCCGGCAGCCTACGTTGGACATTTAGTTTAAGCACAGGCTCCCAGGCTGGGGATGTCAATTATGAAAAAAAAAAACTCAGCCTCAAAACAGCTGAATATTTCTGAATAAACAAACAAATGTGAGACTTTTCATTTATCATTCTTGAAACAACTTCAACTTTACTCAGTTACGGATTTTTAATCCATTACACCTCATCACTGCCAGCACTCATTATAAATTATTATTACACTAGGGCCTATATCTTTCCTGCTAATTACCTCTCTTAATAAGCTACTGTATCATACTGCAGATATCCACATTTATTACTATATTCAATGGTTTGTATAGGTCTACTTTATAATATTCTCTACTCACTAACTTTAACTAGGCCTACCTATTATTTCTATTCCTTTTATGCCTTGCGAGTATCTGCAACAAAGAATTCACTCTCGTAGATCAATAAAGTATTCCGACTGTGAAAATGGATAGGGTAGTGGTTAAGACATATGCCTTTAGTGTTAGAGATGTGGGTTCTATTCCCACTGTGATACATGTGACCCTGAGCAAGACACTTATCCCCAAGGTGTGCCCTCTGACACAGCAATTGTGATTCCCTTTTGAGAAAAGCGTCGGCTAAATGAGTGATTACTTATGAAACAACACACAGATGTGTTTTATTTAAACACACTTTTATTACAATCCCCATCTGCTGTCTCTGACAATCTGAAGACATTTGTTTATTGTATGGTGATTACTCCGAAGTCCTGTCGGTCATGTATTGATAAGACGTTTAGAATTGTAAACGCAGGTCAGTCATTGTTTCAATGAAACCCCTACCAAGATGTGGCAGTATCAAAAGTGACCAGTAGGTGTCACCATGGAGACGGGTGTCGAAGTGCTTCTAAGCCTCGACACAATTCCGGCACAATTGCTTCAAACGTTTCAATGTTTCACAAAGCCTCGCTTTGCCCATCACTAGCAGATACTAACCTTCTCCTGTTAAAGAAAGACCTGATCCACAACAAAACCACGTCTCTGCTCTGATGGACAAGAGGAACTGGCAGAAGTGTGTTTCATGTCATCTGTTAATATTGATTATTGT
>NC_060161.1:36149979-36151385 GCF_021292245.1 Micropterus dolomieu
CATAGCGTATTATGAGTGTTAAAATCCCCACACCATATTATTTTGTGTCCTTGATCAAACTCTTGTAAATCTTCATTCTTTTACAAGGATTATACAAACTAACAAAAACTATTCACCCAAATCTCAGTAACTACTACCTCTAAATCAGTACTGTGGTTCATTTCTATTCTCCCATGAGATTTACCTTCTTTAATAAAGGGGGCACATCCCCTCCTGACCATTGTCTCCATCCTGCCTTATAACTTTCTACCCTCTGATATTAAAATCCAGATGTGCTTTCAGCCATGTTTCTTGAATACAGATAACGTCAGGCTTTACATTTAGCTGTTGCACATTTCTCTTAAATTCTTGTGCGTTTTCATTCAGGCTTCTGGCGTTCCACTGAAGGATAAGGAAACAAATAAAAAGTTCATAACCCAATTATATGTTCTACCACCAATACCCAATGACTTCAACTTAATACACAACCCTTCTTTCCAGAGTATATCAAATGCTTATTCAACATCAAAAATACAGCTATCAGTATTTCTTTGTTGGTTGTTCTTTCCTGATGTCTGACTCTAAGCACAACACTGAATCCTTTGTATTCGACCCCTACTGAACCCACTTTGGTACGGGTACAGAAGAGCTTTGCTCTCTAGGAAATATGTTAAATGCTCAGTGACCATTCGTTCCATAATTTTGCAGAAGTGTGAGGTTAATGCAATAGGTCTGTAACTAGAAGGGTCTGATCTAATTATTGCTTGATTCCAAGCTAAAGGAAGTTGGCCAATATCCCAGACTTTATTAAACAATCCCAACACCGTGTCCAGTGCTTCGGTCATGTGTGCCATCATTCCATAACATACAGCATCTTTCCCTGGAGTGGTCTGATGAGCACTCGTAATTGCTCTTCTTAGCTCAAACATATTAAACGGTAGATCTAACAGATCTCCTGACGAATTCAATAAACAGACTATTTCCCAGTAAGTTATTGTTGAAACAGTTTTGTCAGGGACTTCCAACAATTCTGGACCTTATAGGAGTTTGAAATGATACTCTGACCTTTCTTTGAAAATTGTACTGATATCTGAGGGGTGTCCCCCTCTAAAAACCATTAAATAATATAATGATATATACTTAGAATAACTGTGTAAGTAGTAAAACAATAGAAACACACACAGGGCAGTAAAAGTGTGTTTTAAGTTTCGAAACATTTTGAGTCCCCCTCTCTTGCCTCACAGTGGTTTGGTCCTCTGCCTGCTTTCCCTCTCAGGAGTCCGGTGGCAGAAAACCAGTTTGATCCTTCAGTAGTTGTGAAACTGCAGTAATGTTAAGCAGACTGGCAGGGCTGTTTTATTCACTTTAAACATCAGATGAACTCATTCTTTAGTCTTTAATACAGATGATGCTGAGTCATTAAGAAA
>NC_060161.1:36151485-36158552 GCF_021292245.1 Micropterus dolomieu
TAAGTTTCTCCGTCTGAGATTCAGAACCAATGACCAATACTTGTGTTTTGTCCTGATTGAGCTGCAGAAAATGTTCTGCCATCCATGACTGTATGTGTAGGAAACAATTAAAAAGAGCGTCTACTGGTCCTGGGTCATCAGGGGACACAGCAATGTATAGCTGGGTGTCATCAACTGTGAAAATTGATGCTGTGGCTCCTGATGACGTCTCCAAGCGGCAGCATGTACAAATTAAACAGGGTCAGGCCTAAGATTGAGCCCTGTGGGACACCACAATTCATTTTATGTCTTCTAGAAAGAGATTCATCAATACACACAAAGAATTCTCTATCAGTGAGATATGATCGCAACCAATTAAGAACAGTTTGTTTCCGTCTGTTTAGAAGAACTGAGTGATCTACTGTATCAAAAGCTGCACTTAGATCAAATAGCATTAATATTGATGTTTTTTTCATATCCATGTTCCAAATAAGATCATTAATAATTTTTATCAATGCTGTCTCAGTACTGTAATTGGTACGAAAACCAGACTGGTATTTATCATAAATATTTTGGGAGTTAATAAAATCGTTCAGCTGATTAAAAACAACTTTCTCTAAAATTTTACTTTTTTGCAAATCTGTAGTTATTGAGTACCGTAACATCTAAATTATTCTTCTTCAGAAGGGGCTTCACCATAGCAGTAGGGAAGACACCCATCTGTAGAGAATAGTTCACGATGGTCACTAAAAAACTCACTAAAAAAGGCATAATGTGTTTTAAAAAGAGAAGTGGGGATGGGATCTAACAGGCAAGTTGTTGGTTTCAGTAGAGTAACAATTTTACAAAGCATGCCAGCGTCAACCAGGTCAAAACTATGCAATGTATCCCCGGATGTAGATATAGGATCCACTTTATTAAAATGTACCTGCCGATGTAGTGATATATTTGACCTAATAGAATCTATTTTACTTCTGAAGTGGAGCGCAAAGTCTTCACATTTGGAGTTTGTTGACATGCTGCTAGGTTTTGTTAAAACAGGGTTAATTAAGCGATCAATTGTTGAGAAGAGAACTTCAGGGTTGTTCTGGTTGTCACTCCAATACTCAGTGAACACTGCAGTAGTTACACATAGGAAGGTGAATTGGTAAGAGGTGTCTGACTGATTGTGGTGGGCCTCCTGGGATCAAAATCCCCAGGCTGATTTTTCGTCCCGGTCCAGCCCTGCACATGCGTAACTATTTTCTACATCTACAAGTTCCACTGTTACAGGTGTTCAGTAGCTTTGCTCCAATAATACCTTTAGAATAATATCTATACTGGAAAGTGAAGTAGTAGTGACATACCTGACATGAAATACTGTCGGAAATGTACCAGAAGAGCCCCAGCAACAACAAGACCAACAACCAGGAGAACCAGGAGAACCAGGAGAACTTTGGCCCAGGATGGAAATTGTTCTGTGGAAACAAGAAACAAAAAGAACATGACCTCTGACCTCTGACCTGTATCTACAGCAGGTGTTATGGTTTATTGCTGACCTTTGACCTGCAGCTGGATGTTTCTCACTCTCAGTTGTCCTCCTAAACCTTTGGCAGTGCAGGTGTAACTGCCGCTGTCGGACCAGTGGAGTTTTGTTAGGTTCAGGCTGAGGTCTCCAGTTTCCAGAGCGTCAGTCATCATGGATGTTCGGCCGCTGTAAAGCTGGTTTTGGTCTTTGAGTTCATCACCTTCCTGCTGACGCTGGTGGACGGTTGGAGGATTGAGATCGTGGCGGCTCCACACCACTGTGGGGTTGTCCATCTCAAAAGTCTGAAACTCACAGGGCAGCAGGACAAACTCCTCCCTGTCATACAGCTCCACAGCTGAGGCATGCTGGTAAACTTTGAGGTCACAGAGAAAGAGAGGTTTAATCACAACCACACTGACTTCTGACCTGTATCTTCAGCACCTGTTAGGGTTTGTTGCTGACCTTTGACCTTCAGCTGTATGTTTCCCACTCTCCGTTGTCGTCCTAACCATCTGACAGTGCAGGTGTAGCTGCCGCTGTCAGAGAGCTGGAGTTTTGTCAGATTGAGGCTGAGGTCTCCAGTTTCCAGAGCGTCAGTCATCATGGATGTTCGGCCGCTGTAAAGCTGGTTTTGGTATGTGAGTTCATCTTCCTGCTGACGCTGGTGGACGGTTGGAGGATTGAGATCATAGCGGCTCCACACCACTGTGGGGTCGTCCAGGTCAAAGGTGTTAAACTCACAGGGCAGCAGGACAAACTCCTCCCCCTCATACAGCTCCACAGCTGAGGCATGCTGGGAAACTGTGAGGTCACACAGACAGAGAGGTTCAATCACAGCAGCCTTATTTCATGTCTGGATCCTCAGGTGACCCAGAAACCAACCTGGTCCTGTCTGTGATTGGACGCTGCAGCTGATCAGCTGCTGTGAAACCACATCAGCACAGTTTAAAACCAACATCAGCTGACAAATAACAGAAGCACCTCAGCTGTCATGTCATGGATCTGGAAGGGAGCCACTGCCAGGAACCTCTGACTTCCCCTGCTCATTCTCTTTTTTGAATAAAACTGTCTTTTACTCAGATCTGCGTTTGGGTCTTCTCTGCCTGGAAAACCTGACACATAATCAAGGCAACGATTTCTTAAACCTATAATAGGATTTATTTAACTCAAAAATAGATCAACAATCAATAACTTTACCAAGTAAATCACTATTACCTATTCTACTCAAAAATGAATAAATTCAAGGCAAGTTTATTTGTATAGCAAATTTCAACAACAAGGCAATTCAAAAAACATAAAAGCAGCAATGGGAGGTTGGGAAAAAGGCTAAAACAGAAAATAAAACAGGATCAAATAAATTTTAGTTAAATAGGAAATAAAAACATGGTAAAACAGGAAAGTAAAAGTCACATTGCAAGGTACGATTTTAATCTACAGCCTTACATTTTATTTAATTAAAAGCAGTGGTAAAAAGAAAAGTCTTAAGTCTTAATTTAAAAGAACTGAGAGTTTCAACAGACCTGCTGTTACCTGGGAGTTTGTTCCAGATATACGGAGCATAATAACTGAACGCTGCTTCTCCATGTTTAGTTTTGACTCTGAGGACAGAAAGCAGACCTGATCCCAGACCACCTGAGAGGTCTGGATGGTTCATAACGAAGGAGAAGATCAGAAATGTATTTTGGTCCTAAATCATTTAGTGCTTTATAAACTAACAGCAGGGTATTTAAATTAATTCTCTGACAGACAGTGTAACAATTCGCCTTACACTAAGACAGCAAGGGAACGTACATACGCCAAAGATAAGGTTACGGGCAGATCTGATACCTGTTTAGGAGATTACATTCGGCAGCCTGCTTACCTCCGTTGAACAAGCCCTGCCTACTACAGATAAGCAACTAACTTGCACCTGTACACACTTACAAAAATGATATATTAACGAAAAAAGTCCATAGGATGGGTTTCACAGCGTGTATTTAAAGATATACCAGGTTACACCACGGCGGGCCACCCTTACAGATATTAGTCGCTGGAGGCACATCCAATACACATAAAGCAGGTTTACCAACACATTAAAAGCTGTACCTGAAGGCAGAATAGGCGACTATTACAACAGGAAGCCAATGTAAAGACCTCAGAACTGGAGTGAAGTGATCCAACTTTTTGGTCTTAGTGAGGACTCGAGCAGCAGCGTTCTGAATCAGCTGCAGCTGTCTGATGGATTTCTTAGGGAGCCCTGTAAGGACACCGTTACAGTAGTCGCGTTGACTGAAGATAAATGCGTGGATAAGTTTTTCCAGGTCTTGCTGAGACAGAAGTCATTTAGTCCTTGATATATTCTTCAGGTGATAGTAGGCTGACTTTGTAATTGTCTTAATGTGGCTCCTCAAATTCAGGTCTCCATGACTACACCAAGATTTCTGGCTTGATTTGTGGTTCTTAACATTTGTAATGGGAATTCCAAACATATTTCATGTAACCCTGGACTAAGGGAGACTCATTTGTGAGGTGGCACTGAATCTGTGTAAACGCAACAGTCAAAATATCTCTGTTCTCTGTGTTATCCAGACTTCAGGGACAATGTGTCTCTGTGGGATGATATTATTGACCCTAAAACTGGATAAATAACAGGCTCACTGAGCTCTCCTCACTCATTCGAGCATACATGTACACTGCGTATGTGTGTTGCTGTGAGTCCTTCTGCAGAAGACTGGAATAAAATTCACAGAAAGACAAGTGTTTGCCTGAGCTGTTTATCTAAACACACTTTTTCCCACCACAATTTTGACGTTGTCGGCTCGTCACACGCGTGAGAGGACTCGGAGCTGAAGGTGAAAAACCGTACAGCCAGAGTTTGAGACTCTGGGACTTCAAACCTCCCCTCCAAAATACGGGTGAGACATTGAGGGCCTGACGCCTGAGTGTCCAAGGCTCCCTCACAGCTGTGATCCATAAGAACCTGATGGCTGGCAACACTCTCTTTTTGGTGAGTAGACTGTTCAAGTGGAACGATTCTCACTACCTCTCAGGGTAAGCGTGACAGACGTGTCAACAGGACAGGCCTGGGGCCGCTGTGTGAATCGACAAAGCTTTGTGTTAAAGGTCAAGAAATCACTGTGGGACGGTGGATTTCTTATAGATCTGGGACCTACTGTTGCATAGTTCTTTTGGGTCTGGGACCGTCAGTAAAATAGAGGAGTGTGAGTCAAAAAACTTGCGCTGACCCCTCTAACTTCAATAACTTCCGTCCTATATCCAATTTACCATTCATTTCCAAAATTCTTGAAAAAACACTTGCCTCTCAACTCCATCTTCATCTATCCCACAATAACCTGTCTGAACAGTTCCAGTCCGGCTTCCGTCCACTTCATAGCACTGACTTTTCATTATTGATCTCCTTCCCCTGTGCAATATCTTCCGCAAATTTAATATTCAATTCCACTGTTATGCTGATGACACCCAGCTCTACCTCTCGACCAAACCATCGCCCCCCCCCCCTCCCTCACTGACTGTATCTCGGAAATAAAATCCTGGTTTACCAATAATTTCCTCAAATTAAACAGTGATAAAACCGAGTTCCTCCTCATTGGAACTAAATCCACTTTATCCAAAACCCGACAGCTTTTCTCTTACTATTGATAGTTCCTCCGTGTCATCCTTGACAGCACTTTATCTTTTCAGTCCCACATCAATCGCCTCCTCCCCTCCCTTACCCCCCACACTGCCGCCATTCTTGTCCACAGTCTTGTCACTTCCCGTTTGGACTACTGCAACTCTCTCCTTTTCGGCCTCCCTCACATATACCTTCATATACAACATTCGACAGAACAGGGCAGACATGCGACAATGACCGGACAAAGACTAAACAGAAACACCAGGTATATATATATACACACATACACACACAGACTAACGAGCAGGGCGGGAGCAACACAGGTGACAGGGGTCAAGGTAACGAGGCAGGCAGAAAGACAGCAGGGAAAACAGAGAGAGGCAGGCAGAGGCCAACAGGGGGCAACAGAGAGGCAGGCAGGCAGAAAGATAACTGGGGGAACAGAAGGAACACTTGACAGGCAGACATGGGGCAGAATAAATAACCAACACAGACAGAACACATGTAACAAAATAACGGACAAGGATCGAACTTGAGACAATAACAGAAACCCATGTAAACGGACAAACACTGACCAACTATAACACAGGGATCATAACAGACAAAACCTAAATGAGAACACAGAGTACCGAGCAACCTAAACCCAAAAGATGCAGAGAAAGAACTATAATCAAATACTACGCCAAGAACTAAAACACAGGACTAGGTACACAGACATGGAACAAAAACCCAGACTCCTCAACAAGACACACAGACAGGACTGAAACCCAGACACGCTCAGGGCAGGATCGTGACAACATCAGTCCTGATCTCCTGCAGGGTCCAACTTCCTACCGCTCCCTTAGATCCACCTTCCTCCATACACTTGTCTGTCCCCTCTGCTCGTCTCACCACAAAGGGGAGCAGAGCATTCAGCCACTCTGCCCCCGTCTCTTTACCACCCCAACTTAGAAAGATCAATTCATTCTCCCATTTTAAATCGCAACTCAAAACACATCTGTTTAAAACTGCGTACCTCATTTGATGTAAAATTTGGTTTTTGCTTTTAGCTTGTTTTAATGTTCTATTTTCTAGTTTTGCTGCTTTTAAATGTTTTTGCATCCCTGTAGGGTGTCCTTCAGTGCTGAGAAAGGCGCCTTAAATAAAATGTATTATTATTATCCTACGCACAGGAGAGAGAATTATATGCATCTGGTTGTATCCGGTCCCGCCCCAACCGGAAATATGTCTATGTGTAACTGATAAGAGGGTTGCGTACATCCTTCCATTGTGTGTTTTTGACTGATAATTGGAGGAGGTTTTTCATTGATTTAAAGACTTTATTAAGTAATAAAACTTGAATGAATTAACTAGTAGGTGTTTAGGACAATAAATTTATCATTAAAAAAGTATAGCAGTGAGTTATAAGTAAAGGAGGAATCTCCGGGGCCAGCAAAGGATCAGTGGGAGGTTTCTTTGGAATCAAGTCAGTCTTTATTATTAAACAAGTGAAGAATAAATTGAAATAATGACAGTAAAGCAGTAAAATGGTATAACGGTGAGTAAAAATTAAACAGCATTATAAATTACCTTCAACAGCATGCAGTAAAATAAGAGTGAGTTCCAGAATTAAACTTTGTAAAATCTTTGCTAAAGCTTTGTGTGACAAACTCACCATCATTAAAGAACTAAAGAATAAGATGAAATAATTACAGTAAAATAGTATAACAGTGAGTTAAAATTAAACAGATCTTTTAAATTACCTTCAACAGCATGCAGCAAAATAAGAGACAGTTCCAAATTACTTTGCTAGTGCTTTGTCTTACAAACTTGCCATCATTATCACTCCAAAGCTGTAGCCTAGTCTTAAACTTGTGAGTCTGTGTCTCTTCTTCTCTGTCCTCTCTCTTTCTGGTGTAGCATAGGCTGTGCAGGGTGAATTGAGGAATGTGCTCCACCCCCCGCACCTCCCTCTGCTTTCTCAATGAG
>NC_060161.1:36158572-36159701 GCF_021292245.1 Micropterus dolomieu
TTACCATCATTAAAGAACTAAAGAATAAGATGAAATAATTACAGTAAAATAGTATAACAGTGAGTTAAAATTAAACAGATTTTTTAATTACCTTCAAAATCTTTGCTAAAGCTTTGTGTGACAAACTTACCATCATTAAAGAACTAAAGAATAAAATGAAATAATGACAGTAAAGCAGTAAAATGGTATAACGGTGAGTAAAAATTAAACAGCATTATAAATTACCTTCAACAGCATGCAGTAAAATAAGAGTGAGCTCCAAAATTAAACTGAAGTTAAACTAAAGTAAAATCTTTGCTAAAGCTTTGTGTGACAAATTTACCATCATTAAAGAACTAAAGAATAAATTGAAATAATTACATTAAAATAGTATAACAGTGAGTTAAAATTAAACAGCATTTTAAATTACCTTCAACAGCATGCAGCAAAATAAGAGACAGTTCCAAATTACTTTGCTAGTGCTTTGTCTTACAAACTTGCCATCATTATCACTCCAAAGCTGTAGCCTAGTCTTAAACTTGTGAGTCTGTGTCTCTTCTTCTCTGTCCTCTCTCTTTCTGGTGTAGCATAGGCTGTGCAGGGTGAATTGAGGAATGTGCTCCACCCCCCGCACCTCCCTCTGCTTTCTCAATGAGGCGTGTTGTGTGTTTAACGGTCATCCTCAGGTAATCTTGTAGACCAGTTATTAACTATGGTTATCTATAACCCAGACTCCGGTTGTTAAAAACGATCTGGTTTTATCAGACAGAGTTCGTTTTTGAAACAGGAACCTATTTTTATCAGCCGGAGACAAGAGTTTGGAACTACAGACTATATAATAATCTGGTTGTACCAGAAGTAACGGCCCCAACCCCTCACCAGTTATTTCCCACATGCTGTCACATACAAAATAAGAGGGTGGGCAGAGTTTCCGTGAGCCAATGATAAGAGACTAGGAGGGGTTTCCATAGGCCAATGATGGGGTCTGTGAAAATAAAACCAGAACATTGTCTTCAAGAAATTGCCAAGAGGGCACTTGGATCCTTGAGCAGTATCTACCTACCAAAGAGGGGACCTCCATGCGGGGAATTTTTTTCAGCTAATGAGTGTTTGTATCTCTTAAAGACTTCTTGTTTCTTTCAAAAATGGA
>NC_060161.1:36159801-36162826 GCF_021292245.1 Micropterus dolomieu
CACCATCAAAACTTCTAGTTTCACATTTAAAAAATCCTGCCCCCGCCTTCATACTATTTACCTGTTTTGTGAAGCACATGCAGGAAGGACTGAATTACAATCAGCAGTGGTTTTACATGTCAACATTAGGTTATTGCAGAACAACAAAGAAGCCCCCTGCTGTTGTGGCACTAAAAACTGAGTTGATGGCTCACTATGACTCTGAACTGATAGTAAAACACATACTTTTGTATTTGTATTGTGTATTTACCATGGGGTTCATGCCCTTCCCTTCTCATGTTCGCATGTTTGTCCCTCTCGTCTGTGTTCTTGTTACACGGTGCAAAAGAAAAAATCTTATCCATTCTAACCAAAACAATACATATGTATAAATATTTACAACTTTACTACAAGTGTTATGTCAGTTACAGGATATTATAAATCTAAAACTTCAAAGCAGTGTTAATTACATTTTCATTAGCTTCAGAGGTTTCTACAGCAACTGGCCAGGAGGTGTATTAAGTCATCTGGAAATCATGAAAGGGATGGCAATTTTTAGTGAAGTTATATGTAATGGGCACTTATCTGACCAAATACCAGTCTAAAGTGAAACGGCAAATGCTTGAGTGACAAAAACAATGCAAAGCAGCTATTAACATGTTTAAGCTTAAATATAGATTTTAGCTGTTGAAAGTAAATAACAAAACTCATTGTATCACGCATAATCTATACTGATAATCATTTCGATGATTAATTTGGTTGTTTGTTTTGAAGCATGTGCAATTCATCGGATGGGTTGATTTTTTCACTTCACTTTAATTGAGGTGCAAATTGATGTTTGTGTGTCTCTTTGTTATTTATCAAGAAAATTAGTACTAAAACTTTGCAAAGAGGTACAAACATAAGATTCTAAAATGGGAGACTGTATAGTTTTTACATGGAAGCCAATTTGACTTTTTATATGGATGTATGCATTTAAAGTAATTCAGATTGTTTGTGAAGAAAATGGTTGTTGCAAACTTGTTGGATTGCAACCTGCAAGACTTAAGATAGTTGAATAGACTGCTGAAAGTGTTAAATATTTGTCTAGATACTGTTTGGTCCACACTGTCTTTGGTGTGCATTTTGGTGCCATCCATGTTGAGTTCAATGTTCATGTGCACTAGAGTAGCTCTAAGTTCTTCACAAAATTAGAAGTGTAATTTGCTAATGAAAATGTAATTTCATAATCAATACTGTTGTCAGCACAACGGTCAACTTGAGGAGGGCTCCTCAGCAGTACCAGCCTTGGAAAATGTACCAGATGAAGTGAACCCTTTTCCCCTCTTATGTGGCGTGGTGTGAGATGTAAAGGTGAGTATTTTAATAAATAAATGTTGCATTCATGAATGCTTAACTTTAAACATAATAAGTAATAGTCTTCTGTTAGAATGCTATTTCAGTAAAGGTGGTAGTTAAGTGTTTTAATTTAACTTTTTTAAATCTTTGGTTCACCAATATACAGTCTATTGGAACTTGATACGTGCAAAGCAGCAAATATTATATTTACAGAGGGCAAAAACTTCCTTGTGGTGTTAATTAATTGCGATTCTTCATATGCATCACTTTACAAATTTCTACAATAATCCTCAAGGGTGGGTTCACAACTAAAGGTCCGGTTCCTGAACCAAACCACTAAAAGGAAACTACCAATGAATATGTCATTTAAAATACTACTTATTATTATTACTGCAAATGTTGTATTGTTGTTATTTATAATATTTCAGATTCATACTTTTTATTACAAGTAGGTTTTCTAATTAGTGTGCAACCCACATTATCCCTGTGAATAAGACTATTACAGAGGACATGAAATACAGAACCCTTCCCTTGGTGATGAAGTATTCAAATGCTAGTTAGCTACTTTGTTGGCACAACAGGACAGTAGTTTTCTGTTGATAAAAATAAAACGTTAAATAAAAAGAAAGTTTTCACTTTTTCACTTTAAAAGGGAAATTAAAACAATTGAATGCACTGCAACAGTCTAGATTATAAATATCGAACATAAAAATTACACCAAAAGAAATTAAAAGATACAAAAATAAATAATAAAACAACTAAAAATATTCTTGATGAAAAGCCTAGCACCTTTGATATATTGATATATACTTTCAAGCATGTTGGGTCCAAAATTCATGAATCCAATCAAGGACATACATAAATACATATGTATTATGTAAACATTGCCTGCTTTTATCCTTTTAGCCATTTGCAGGGGCTAACTCCATGATGTACGATATCCAGGTAGAAATATGGAGGGGTTTGTTTTTTACCCACTGAACCAATAATCAGATGACATTTCCACAAAATGGTTTATTCTAAGGCAAACAGGCGAACATGAGAAGGGAAGGGCATGAACCCCATGGTAAATACACAATACAAATACAAAAGTATGTGTTTTACTATCAGTTCAGAGTCATAGTGAGCCATCAACTCAGTTTTTAGTGCCACAACAGCAGGGGGCTTCTTTGTTGTTCTGCAATAACCTAATGTTGACATGTAAAACCACTGCTGATTGTAATTCAGTCCTTCCTGCATGTGCTTCACAAAACAGGTAAATAGTATGAAGGCGGGGGCAGGATTTTTTAAATGTGAAACTAGAAGTTTTGATGGTGTGATTTGGGCTAGCTTATCACAAGCAAAAATGGACTTCTCCCCAAAACTAGATTTTCACATGCTCTTTTCAGTGATGTAGAAACATTGTGGGGCTGAAATAAATGTTTTCACGTCTCACAAAGCTTGAAAAAAACAGCTCAGAAAGCAGCTCAGAAAATGAGGACTACGGTTGCGTGTCGTGAACTAACTGGATAAAGTACCTTTTGCTGCTAATACTGCAATCTTTGATATTTGTGCATGCATCCAAGTTATTTCTGAATAACAGGTAAAACTGTAAATTCTCAATAAAGCGACCCTGAATATTTTTGTATCACAGAGAAATGTTTAAATATTACTAACACTGATGTTAAAATTTCCATTTTTGAAAGAAACAAGAAGTCTTTAAGAGATA
>NC_060161.1:36162846-36168622 GCF_021292245.1 Micropterus dolomieu
TTATCGTCAAGGGCAAACTAGCCACTATGGTTGAATGCAAGACCTGCAATGAAACAGTGTAAGACTGCTGAACATCCTGTTCTGGCTAGTCAAGAACCCCGTGGTAAATCTGGGCATTACATAAAAATAAAAAGCCATATGATAGATATTGTTACAGACTTTTGTTGTTGAAGCTGCTGGTTCCTGTTGAGCTTTGGAACGTGCAATAAATGTTATTAGCACAGATCACGGTTGAGCCAAAATAAAGAAGCTGACATAGTCTATATGTTACTGAAAGACTACATTTAGAGTTATTTGGACGCTGTTAACACATGTAGTTTTGGGTTTTTTTCTACATAAGAATTGTCCTTATTTTGTAAGTGTAACTACAAATTAAATATTTAGTTTAGATTACAATATTCTCTTAATAGAAATACCCCATTCTTTAATTCCTCCATGCTGGAGTGTCGCTCCATGCTAGCTAAGAAGGAACTAAGAGGGAACTCCGTGTCATTACATGCCAGCCAACAATGGACGTTTCTGTAATGCAGTCAATAAATAAAATGCAATCCTATAAAATTTAGAATGAAGAAACAAGTACATTGCAAAATTGATAGAAATCTTGTCTATAACTGGTCAATTTCATTTCACAATATTTGGGGACAGAATTTTCCAAAGGTTTAGTAAAAGTTGATAAACCTGTTTTAGTGATTACTTAAAAAATAGGATCATGCTGCTGAGCATTTTTTAATTTATAATTATGAAGAGCAAATACAAAATAAGATAAAGATGAAGACCCTTTAAAAAGGCCTACTTCACCAAATGACCAAGCACCACAGACAAACCTGAAGAGAAAGTTTAAATGACTGCACTAGTGTAATTTTATATAATTGAACCCTGGATAAAGTACCTTTTGCTGCTAATACTGCAATCCTTGATATTTGTGCATGCATCCAAGTTATTTCTGAATAACAGGTAAAACTGTAAATTCTCAATAAAGCGACCCTGAATATTTTTGTATCACAGAGAAATGTTTAAATATTACTAACACTGATGTTAAAATTTCCATTTTTGAAAGAAACAAGAAGTCTTTAAGAGATACAAACACTCATTAGCTGAAAAAAATTCCCCGCATGGAGGTCCCCTCTTTGGTAGGTAGATACTGCTCAAGGATCCAAGTGCCCTCTTGGCAATTTCTTGAAGACAATGTTCTCGTTTTATTTTCACAGACTCCCATCATTGGCCTATGGTAACCCCTCCTAGTCTCTTATCATTGGCTCACGGTAACTCTGCCCACCCTCTTATTTTGTATGTGACAGCATGTGGGAGATAACTGGTGAGGGGTTGGGGCCGTTGCTTCTGGTACAACCAGATTATTACATAGTCTGTAGTTCCAAACTCTTGTCTCCGGCTGATAAAAATAGGTTCCTGTTTCAAAAACGAACTCTGTCTGATAAAACCAGACCGTTTTTTAACAACCGGAGTCTGGGGTTATAGATAACCATAGTTAATAACTGGTCTACAAGATTACCTGAGGATGACCGTTAAACACACAACACGACTCATTGAGAAAGCAGAAGGAGGTGCGGGGGGTGGAGCACATTCCTCAATTCACCCTGCACAGCCTATGCTACACCAGAAAGAGAGAGGACAGAGAAGAAGAGACACAGACTCACAAGTTTAAGACTAGGCTACAGCTTTGGAGTGATAATGATGGCAAGTTTGTAAGACAAAGCTCTAGCAAAGTAATTTGGAACTCTCTCTTATTTTACTGCATGCTGTTGAAGGTAATTTATAATGCTGTTTAATTTTTACTCACCGTTATACCATTTTACTGCTTTACTGTCATTATTTCAATTTATTCTTCACTTGTTTAATAATAAAGACTGACTTGATTCCAAATCAATGAAGAAACCTCCCACTGATCCTTTGCTGGCCCCGGAGATTCCTCCTTTACTTATAACTCACTGCTATACTTTTTTAATGATAAATTTATTGTCCTAAACACCTACTAGTTAATTCATTCAAGTTTTATTACTTAATAAAGTCTTTAAATCAATGAAAAACCTCCTCCAATTATCAGTCAAAAACACACAATGGAACGATGTACGCAACCCTCTTATCAGTTACATACAGACATCCGATGTGGGGGGCGGGACCGGAAATAGCTGTCAAAAATGAGTTTGATGGAATGTCATGTATAATTCTCTCTCTCACAGGGTAGCGGGGGGCTGGAGCCAATCCCAGCTGACATCGGGCGAAAGGTGGGGTACACCCTGGACAGGTCGCCACTCCATCGCAGGGCCACACACAGACCGACAACCGCTCACACTCACATCCACACCTAAGGATAATTTAATTTGAAGAGAGAACCCACACGGACACGGACAGAACCCACAACCTTCTTTCTTTGAGGCGACAGTGCTAACCACTGCACCACCGTGCCGCCCGAAAAAAGAGACACCTAAAAGGTTCATTCTTTATTACATTCTGGGAATTAAAGGTTATTTAAACACTATGGAAAATGGGTTCAAATAACAGGAAGAAGGAACAAGACCCTTCAATAATGAATTCTCCTAATATTAATTATATGATTGCTAATTATGGTTTGGGAAGTACTGACCAGCTGGACATGTGGGTAAAGCAGTGTGGTTTCCCGGCAACAGGCAGCTTCAGCCTTAGACAGTTAGACACTCTGAGGATACAATTAGAGAAAAAGGAGAGGGAGAAAAAACCTTTAAAGCAAACTGGGCCGCATATTCAGCATGGCTGAGAGAGGCGAGCCACAGGGACAGAAAACTACAGGCAGGGACAGACCCCTCTAACAATTCTGCATCTCAGTGTGTCAAGCTAGATCCGGACCTGGACTCGGTTCCCCCACAACCACGTCGGCCAAACCCTGCTCCACCTACCAATCAACCTGCAGCCGGAGCAGCAGCAGCAGCTCAGCCACTGCCAGTGAAACAGGCAGAGGAGCAGAAACATGTTAAAAAGATTTACCACACAACGCGCTAACAGCAGCACCGCAGCTGTGGGAGGGAGCCATCCAGCCCACACCACACCAGATCCAACAAGATTTATTTACCAACCTCCGGACCTCCATGTGACAGCCCCAATGATGGAAGTGGCGTCCGCAGATGGAAGCACACAGCTGGTCCACAGACCGCGGCTATTCAGCGAGATGAAGGAAGCATCACAACAGCTTCCTCGAGTCCAGGACAGTGGGGTGAAATATGCTGAACATCTGCTGATCTTTTGCAAACAATTCCGACCCACGACTGCTGAACTGAGACGACTGTTGACCCTTCAGATGGGGGCAACCTGGGCACGGGTGTCAGCAGGTTTTCCCGCAGAGGACATTAGACTCTCAAAACCGTTCTGGGATGACGCAGAGAACGCAAACCACAGACTGGTGGTTAATAATCACTGTAAGAAAATAGAGGAACTATTTCCCCGGAGGCTGGACTGGGCATTATTAACAGGGTGCACACAAAGGCGTGCTGAGACAGTGACAGACTTCCTGAACAGACTCGCTGAACTTCATGAAATCCACAGCGATCTGATAAAGCCAGATGCGATGGGACCATCACATATCATCACCCCATGGGAAGCCACTCTCAGAAACAACTTTCTTACTGGACTGAGGCCAGAGATCGTGAACATGGTGAAACACAACTGTTTGACATGGCAACATGGTCACCTGGAGATTATTCAAAGACATGCCTTCCATGCCGAGGATTTCCTCCTGAACAAAAAGGATCAGAGAGAGCAGCAGAATGACAGCCTGCAGATGGCATAGCTGCAACAAGATCAGAGAAAAGGCAGAAGAAGAGGCAGAGGTCAGGGTCGCAGAGCCAGAGGAGGAGGGCGTGGCAGATCTGATGCTTGTTATATCTGCAAAAGCACGGACATTGGGCCCGAAACTGCCCAGAGGCTAACAAAGGACAGATGGCTGATTGACTAGCAGGAGGGAAACCGAGGCCAGGGAAGGAAGGTTTGGACACTGGAACTGAGATGACAGAGCAACCTGCACATGAATCACATGAGAGCACCCACACACACTGACACACTGACACAGAGGTTAAAACTGAAGCAGACATGCAGACTTTGATAAATGAGGCTATTCTGTATCTTGAGCGGAGACAGGAAACTGATAAAGTACAAGGATATATGCGAAATACAAGAATGATGCATATATCAACACATGCCTGAACATACAATCAATGTGGCAGGGAAAGATATCAGATTTCTAGTTGACTCAGGAGCCACAGAATCACTCATTAGAAGTCAAGAATTTCAAACTACTCCAAAAACTAGTGCTAGATGAGATCTCAGAACAGTGGGGGTTTCAGGGAAACCTCTGGTAGAGAGATTCACAGCACCTTTAACTTGCAGTGAGGAGATTGAAAAACATTTCAAACATTCTTTTTTGCTGTCAGACTATTGCCCTGTGAACCTCCTCGCTCGAGATTTGATGTGTTTGTTGGGCATAATTCTGATTTCCACTCCCCAGGGGGTTGTGGTGGCCAGAGTTTCTGAGATGACATCACAGTTTGTTAAACAGAGTCAAAGGGAGTTGCTATGTGATTATCAGTGGAAGATGCCAGAGGCAGCAGTAAACTCAGTTAATCATTCCCTAATCACAGAAGTCAAGACACTTTTCACACACACAGACACTCAGACAGACTTCATGTCCCCACAATAACTAGGCTGCAGGTCACACGTACATCTTGGTGCTGATACGAGCTTTGAGAAGGAATGGTTCAGACAACATAAAGATAAAAACACACTGACACTGAACTGGTTGTATTGGAGCAATAACAGATGTGCTGTTTCAGTTGCTGTGAATGACCCACACTGCAAAACTCTGTTTCAGTTCCTCATGTCCCTCTGGTCAAAGCTAAACATGACAGGTAGGAGGATTTAGGACCCTGGATGAAAACATGCTGTGAAGCCGGTGGGGGGGGAAAGACGTCCGATCCAAATGTTGACTCTCACAGTCGACTACAGGTACATCGTAAAAGATTCTCTGCTGTAGTGACTGCAGTGAGAACTGTCGAGCTCATTCCAGATACAGATTTTCAGATGACAAATGTGACAACAGATGATAAAACAAAGATTGATAAACACATTTTTGTTAAACGTGTCTCAGACATTCCTGAGTTAAGTGAAGTCATGCTTGTGGGCACAGAGTAAGTATGATGTAGAGCTAATTAAAGGTGCTGAACCTGTAGTTATCACCCCAAAATCCTCATACAGACCATGTCAAAATCAATATCCTTTGAAAAGAGAGGCTGTTGAATGCATTAAGCCAGTCTTTGATTCTCTCCTGAAAGCAGGAGTGATTGTGCCTTGTGAAAAATCTCCTGTGAGAACTCCAATCTTCCCAGTGAAGAAAATCCGGGACACCGGACAGCCAGATGAGTGGCGTTTTGTTCAAGACTTAAAACAAGTCAACTCAGCAGTGTACGCACGTGGGCCAAATGTCCCAAACCCTCACACGATCCTCTCACAGGTACCACCTGACAGTAATGGTTTTCTGTCATAGACTTGGCAAATGCATTTTTCAGCATGTTCTCCAGGCTCTGTCAAGGATTTTGTGAAGCCCCAATGATCTTTAATGCAGCATTAAAGGAAAACTTAGACACACTTACTCTGACAGAAGGGAGTGCCCTTCTTCAGTATGTTGATGACATCATGATTTGTTCAGCCACAAGACAGGCCAGTGTAAAAGACACACTGGCTCTGCTAAAGCATCTGGCTGAAAACCGACACAAAGCTAGTTTATCAAAACTAG
>NC_060161.1:36168642-36176574 GCF_021292245.1 Micropterus dolomieu
CCGGTGTTGTAGGAGCCATTTCAATGTTTATGTCCAGGTTTGGCCATTAGGTGGCACTAGGGTTATGGCATAGTGATTGGGGCTTATCTACTTAGGCTAGCTGTAATCAAGGACAGGTGTTGCTAGAGGGAAAAGGGCAAACTAGTTTTTGACCGCTACGCCACGCCATGCGACGGAGGCTGTGGTTGAATGCTTGTTAAGTGACTGTTGGTGAAGATGGAATATTGTTCTGTTATGGAAAAGGAAATCCTTGTGTAAATCCAATAAACATCTCTCACAACAGAGAAGAAAAGATAACTTTAAGCTTTGTTGTATCATTGCTCAATCAAGCCAAAGCGACCACGGTAAGCGCGTCAACTATAGCCCACTTTAACCCTCTGCATAACCCTCGGCTGTTATAAGCTTAGCGGTTACACTCATAGTCGACTACAGGTACATCGTAAAAGATTCTCTGCTGTAGTGACTGCAGTGAGAACTGTCGAGCTCATTCCAGATACAGATTTTCAGATGACAAATGTGACAACAGATGATAAAACAAAGATGATGATAAACACATTTTTGTTAAAGGTGTTGAAGGCATTAAGCCAGTCGTTGATTCTCTCCTGAAAGCAGGAGTGATTGTGCCTTGTGAAAAATCTCCTGTGAGAACTCCAATCTTCCCAGTGAAGAAAATCCGGGACACCGGACAGCCAGATGAGTGGCGTTTTGTTCAAGACTTAAAACAAGTCAACTCAGCAGTGTACGCACGTGGGCCAAATGTCCCAAACCCTCACACGATCCTCTCACAGGTACCACCTGACAGTAATGGTTTTCTGTCATAGACTTGGCAAATGCATTTTTCAGCATGTTCTCCAGGCTCTGTCAAGGATTTTGTGAAGCCCCAATGATCTTTAATGCAGCATTAAAGGAAAACTTAGACACACTTACTCTGACAGAAGGGAGTGCCCTTCTTCAGTATGTTGATGACATCATGATTTGTTCAGCCACAAGACAGGCCAGTGTAAAAGACACACTGGCTCTGCTAAAGCATCTGGCTGAAAACCGACACAAAGCTAGTTTATCAAAACTAGGTTGTTTCTGAGAAAGTTCCTTTCCTGGGCCATGTGATCACAGGTGAAGGAAAAACCCTCTCTGAAAAGAGAATCAAAGCTATCCAAACAATCCCCAAATCAGAGAATAACAAGCAGGTTATGAGTATTCTGGGAATGACTTCATACTGCAGACAATGGATTGTAGGCTATGCTGAAATTGAGAGCCACCTTGCGGGAATTGCGCACGGGAAGGGCCTCGCAGCAAAAGACAAGGTGCAATGAACACCTGCAGCTGCAAAGACTATTGTTGATTTAAAGCGAGCTCTTCAGTCTCCACCGACCCTGGGTCTTCCCAACTGTAACAAACCTTTCACCCAGACAGCTGACGAGAAGGGGGGGTACATGACCTCAGTACTACTACAAGCTCATGGGGGACGACTGAGACCTGTAGCCTATTTTTCATCCAAACTGGACTGATGCAGCAGGGCTACCAAACTGCCTGAGAGCTGTGGCGGCTGCTGAAAAGGGAGCCATGGCATCTCGTGACATTGTGGGTTATTCAGACTCGACATTGTTGGTTCCACATCCCGTGTTTATGATTTTGCTTTAACAAAAAATATCTGATCTCTCCACAGCCAGGCGGCTGAGATACAACACTGTGCTGCTCGATGCGTCTAACATCATAGATATCCATAATAAAGGCTAGATGTCTCATCCACGCTGCTGGCCAATGGGGGTCGACGTCAGCACCTGGCGGCCATCTTGTCACAGGCAGCTCGCTCACTCGTTACATTGTGTTCTTATGGTGCATGTACTTTTTAAATAACCCCAACTTCCTCAATTTTTTTTACTGATTTTCAAACGGTTTGGTTTGTTATAAATGTCAGAGATGTAGTTATGACACTTCACACTTATGAATAATTATAACCATGGAATTTCATATGAAAATAACATTGAACAGAACAGATAGGTATAATGAATATGCACACACACAAGGTATTTATGTTAAATCAATATATAGGCTACTAAAACTCAATGTACAGAATGGCAACATGATTATATATATATATATTTTTTTTTTTTAAATACCCCTCTCACCCCTTGCGGGGTGGTATATGTCATCCTCAAGCTCGGGTCCTCTACCAGAGGCCTGGGAGTTTGAGGGTTCTGCGCAGTATCTTAGCTGTTCCTAGGACTGCACTCTTCTGGACAGAGACCTCTGATGTTTTACCTGGAATCTGCTGTAGCCACTCTCCCAGTTTGGGGGTCACAGCCCCCAGTGCTCTGATTACCACTGGCACCACTGTTGCTCTTACTTTCCACATCTTTTCTGGCTCCTCTTTCAGCCCTTGGTATTTCTCAAGCTTCTTGTGTTCCTTCTTCTTGATGTTGCTGCTGCTTGGGATTGCCACATCTATCACTGCAGCCTTCTTCTGCTGTTTGTCGATCAGCACGATGTCTGGTTAATTAGCCATCACCAGTTTCAGGATCTTGAAGTCCCACAGGGTCTTAGCTTGGTCATTCTCAACTACTGTAGGAGGTGTCTTCCTTTTTGACCTTGGGACTTCCAGCCCATACTCATGACAGATGTTTCTGTACACTATGCCAGATACCTGGTTATGTTGTTCCATGTACGCGCTTCCTGCCTGCATCTTCCACCTTATACTGCTGTTATGTGCTGTACTGTCTCAGGGGCATCCTTGCACAGTCTGCACCAGGGGTCCTGCCTGGTGTGGTAGACCCCAGCCTCTATTGATCTCGTACTGAGTGCCTGTTCTTGTGCCGCCATGATTAGTGCTTCTGTGCTGTCCTTCAGTCCAGCCTTTTCCAGCCACTGGTAGGATTTCTGGACATCAGCCACTTCTTCTATTTGTCTGTGGTACATGCCGTGCAGCGGCTTGTCCCTTCATGAAGGTTCTTCATCTTCCTTGTCCTCACCTTCAGGTTTCTGCTGCCTGAGGTACTCACTAAGCCCTTCATCTTTGGGGGCCATCTTCCTGATGTACTCCTGGATCTTCGTCGCTTCATCCTGGACAGTAGTCTTGACACTCACTAGCCCTCGGCCTCCCTCACTACGCTTGGTGTACAGTCTCAGGGTGCTGGATTTGGGGTGAAACCCTCCATGCATTGTGAGGAGCTTTCTCGTCTTGATGTCAGTAGCCTCTATCTCCTCCTTTGGCCAGTTTATTATACCAGCGGGGTATCTGATGACTGGCAGGGCGTATGTGTTGATGGCTCGGCTCTTGTTTTTCCTCATTCAGCTGTCTTTTCACAACCTGCCTCACTCTCTGTAGGTATTTGGCTATGGTGGACTTCCTTGCTGCCTCCTCATGGTTTCCGTTATCCTGCGGTACCCCAAGGTATTTGTAGTTGTCCTGAACATCTGCAATGTGGCCTTCTGGTAGTTCAGTCCCCTCGGTTCTGATTATCTTCCCTCTTTTTGATACCATGCGACCTTGTCCAGTCCGAACGATATTCCAATGTCGTTGCAGTAGATCCAGGTATTGTGGATCAGTGAGTCGATGTCTCGCTCATTTCTGGCATACAGCTTGATGTCATCCATGTAGAGAAGGTGACTGGTTGTGGTTCCACTTTGGAACTGGTATCCGTAGCCAGTCTTTGTGATGATCTGGCTGAGGCAGAGATGCTCACAAGTCTTTGAGCTAGAGTCCAAGTCAAGTCTCAAGTCTTTGAGCTAGAGTCCAAGTCAAGTCTCAAGTCTCTCGTTGTTATAATGAATGTTGTATCACCTGCTGCGTTCAATCTAGGTTGCTAATAAAACTGCATAACTATAAGGAATTCTGTAACTGTAACCTGTTTTTCCATTTACAGAGCACAACCATGTAATGTAACCGAGTCAAATAGTGAGGGGTTCAAATCCCCAAAGACGTGAGTTTCCACAAGAAAGAAAATTTATTTAAACAATATTAAAAAATCAGGCTTTGGGCAATTTTATTCGCTGCACAAGCACAACAATAAAAACAAATAAGATGTGGATGAAATTACTGCCAGAGATGGAAAGGGATAAAAGCACACGGTTAAATACACCGCAGCATCTACAGGGGCCAGACCTGCTGGGGGAGGGTTACCTGTGCGCCACCCAGGTGCTTTGACACCACCACTCACACTGGTGCGCAGCCACCCAGACACAGCAAGATACACACAAACGTCACACAATAAAACTGTAACTGTAAGTAAAGCATGCACACACAGCTGTCATACCCACCACCACATGCATTGAAGGGGAAAGGGGTTCCCACAATCCACCACCCTGTCAGTCCGGCAGAACACTAAAAGGGGAAAAAACTGAGGAAAATCGTACAGCCAAAAAACAGGGACAACCACCACACCCCTAGCAGACCCCGGCAGTTGGCAACCACATTCACAGGGGCCCATCCACCTGTAACAAATCTCATAAAATAATAGACGTAACAATTCAAACACAAATAGCAGCAGTTGATCAGGCAGGCAAAACAGCAGTGGCTATACAACCCTAAAATTACGATAATTTAATTAGTTCAGTTGTTTAACACACACACTGCCAAAACATACTTGCTAAATACCTAACAAAATGATATTTACCTCGCACAATGCAGTAAGTAGTCAACCCAGCTCTGACTCCACCTCGCTTATGGATCAGATGTTTAGGCCCACTACAATGTGAATCATGTTATCAAAAGGCACACAAACTAGTAAATTTACATAACTCTACTAGACAACATCTTTTTACCTCAGCGTTACCCACTGCCTTCTCTGTGGTGAACCTTTAGCACGACAGGCTATTCAGCTGACAAGGTCAGGACAACAGGTGACTTAACATACCTGTGATTAAAACAAATTAAAACATATTCACCAGTTAAAAACATTGTCAGCCTTGACTCATAACTCCTACAATGCTCTCTAGCCACACTGGACCACAATGCCTACAGGGGAGATCCTGAGTGCTCTCTATAAATCAACTCCTAAAGCGGCACAGGTGTGTGCCTGCTTCTAGAGCGACAGGAGGGTGAGCACAACCATAATGTGGAATGTAATCAATGTAAGATGTACAGTCATCCCAAGAAACAGAGGCAGAGTAGGGAGGGAAATCCCACACACGACAGCAACTCTATGTCTGTGGAAACACCACCTGAAAACTGCGACCTCTTTCACCCTGATCCCTGGATGTCAGCGGTTCAGAACAGGGACATGCTCAGATATTTTGGTGGGCAGGGCTCAAGTGAAAAAAAGAAATATATTAACTCAACAACATTTTTACTTTTCTACAAAATAATCAGTTCACACAGAGACCACGGTCTTCTTTAGTATTCACTAGGTTTATCACAGGAGCAAAGGAAACTATGCAGCAAAGCAAACTCTGCCACAACGTGCATGTTTTCTATGCTACTGGTTTCAAGTATATATCTAGAATAAATGACAGTTTCATTAATAATTTGTTTATTTTTCACAAGACAATAAATCGTTTCAATTCTTTTGGTGTTATTGGAATACATAATACTTCACATAACTGTGGCATTGGGCTGCAGGCATAATTAAAATAAACGTTATTTAAATACTTTTACTTTTTGTTTCACAAGCAAGATGTCAAATGAGTAAAGATAACCTTCAGCTTCACACAGCCAAGCAACAGAATACTGAATTACCTGAATACATCAATGAAATGATCAAATGTTTTATTATTGTTGCTATTATGTTACATTTACCATGCACACACACACACACACACACACACACACACACACACACACACACAATTACTGATGGTGATGTGGACTTAGTTTCACATTTGAGGGAGGGCTGTCTGCAGGGGCGTTGCTAGACATAAAGCTCTACTGGGGCACGGGCCCCCACATGCCTCATGTAATGGATTGAAGTTCTGTGGTGATATGCTTTACTTATTTTCTTTATCCCATTCACCTGCAGTGACTTGTCAAATTTGTCACTCACTTCATTTACAAAAAAAAAAGCATCCCAGAAAAAAGGAGTAGCATAGCTGCAGTACCGGAGGCTGCAGTTTCAGGACTGCAATCCTAGGACCGGAACTGCATTTCCAGGACCCTTGTTTACTTTGATACTGCCAGCTAGCTAGCTAGCTATGTTACTCTTTACAGCCACACAAAGGGGGCCCATCGGTCCACACTGCACCACCAGCCAGATCGTTCCGCAAAATCATCACTACGCCGTCAACAGGCAGTGCAGGACCTACGGCAACAGCAACAACACCTTTCATCAAATTGCATTGTGACATCATATTATGCTGCGGCACTGGTATCATCTCCATCCCCTACATGAAAGTGAAATCCCCTGTTTCTGTAGCAGGTCAAAATGGCAACACTGACTGAACAATGAATGAACGCTTAGCGCCTGCATCACGCTACATTTTTATTGGCACGCGCTCCTCCGTACCAACCAAAGACACCAGTGCCTCAGCAATAAACGTCTCAAAACCATTACCACAACCCAGATCAACACATACGGGCTTTAGTTCTGAAACGCTGGAGCAGGTGACTGTGCAAAAGATTTACATCTAGTTCCTTAAAAGAGGACATTGGTCTTTCCTGTGGCCAGTGTCTTTACAATAATGACACATACCACATGAAATTATAATGAAAATAGTATCTATAAGTAATATTAACAGTTTACTAACAGTATAATATGGAATTAACTTTGTACTTTTATTATTTAAATTTCCCTTATTTTCAAATCTCAATGATGACAGTTATGACTTAGCCCACTCTGCCTCTCTCCTCCTCTCTCTCCTCCTCTCTCTCTCTCCTTCTCTCTTTCTCCTTTCTCTCTCTACTCCTTCTCTCTCTCCTCCTCTCTTTCTCTCTCCTTCTCTCTCCTCCTCTCTCTCTCCTGTCTCTCTCATAAATTCATAAAGATGCTGTTTGTTCTGTTTTTGTAGTTTATTCCACAGAAACTCTATATTTGTTAAGCTATAAGATGTTCAATAAAAGGCTTCAAGTAGACCCAGATCAGCCCAGATAATCCTGATCGGAGCACCTCTACAGTTGTCTTGACATATGAATTAATAATTAGTTAATTGGTTTAAATGTAATGTATTACAGATTACAGAATCAGATTTAATTACATGAATGTTTAATGTGAAAGAAATGTAATCTGTAATAAATGTGTTAAACAAATATTTTAAAATATACTTTTTGAGGTTCATGAGTATTTGTAACTACGTTGCACCAAGTATAGCACATCACAAATAAAACATCTAATCAATAGTGCACCTTTGATGAGCTGGACCAATCAATTTAGTATATGGTGTATTACCTCTTTTTCTTATATACATGACAGAAGAATATAAAATGAATGATTTTTCAAACGTGTTGACGCCTAAATTGTCGGCCCATTAAAGAAACGGACACATGAGTTGTGTCAAATCTGATGCAACACCTGTTGTCCCTGAGCTGCTGCAGCACATGTGTTAAAATGTTAATGTTGTTTTTAACGGATCTGTTCTAAGAGTGTAGATCAAATATCATTTGAGACTGCAACCCACCAAAAATGCAAAGAAGATACTTCTTTATCAGTGCTGGCTCACCATGGATATGTCTGCAATCATTTGGTTCCACTAACGGTTGTAATTTTCCATCACAAAGAAGAATTAGAAGTGATCAAATGGTGCAAGACGCATTTCCGGTAAGAGCGCAACAGCCATGTTTGATCTGAGATGAATTTAGATGACCCTGCAAATTCATGCAATACACAGGTATTAGTGTACTAAGTGTACTACAGCAAAGTGAACTAAAGGAAAGTAGAGGGAGCTGAAACAGACTAAGGATGTTAGGATGAAAGAAACCCAGATTAAAGAGGTGACGTTGGACTGAGGTGATGATCAGATCAGAGGGAGGAAGGTTATCTTACCGTGCACGAGGATCACAAACAC
>NC_060161.1:36176594-36180186 GCF_021292245.1 Micropterus dolomieu
CTCTCTCTCTCTCCTTCTCTCTCTCCTTCTCTCTCTCTCTCTCTCTCTCCTCTCTCTCTCTCTACTCCTCTCTTTCTCCTCTCTCTCTCTCCTTCTCTCTCTCCTTCTCTCTCCTCCTCTCTCTCTCTCTCTACTCCTCTCTTTCTCCTCTCTTTCTCCTCTCTCTCTCCTCCTCTCTCTCTCTCCTTCTCTCTCTCCTTCTCTCTCCTCCTCTCTCTCTCTCTCCTTCTCTCTCTACTTCTCTCTCTCCTTCTCTCTACTCCTCTCTTTCTCCTCTCTCTCCTTCTCTCTACTCCTCTCTTTCTCCTCTCTTTCTCCTCTCTCTCTCTCCTCTCTCTCTACCCCTCTCTCATAAATTCATAAAGATGCTGTTTGTTCTGTTTTTGTAGTTTATTCCACAGAAACTCTATATTTGTTAAGCTATAAGATGTTCAATAAAAGGCTTCAAGTAGACCCAGATCAGCCCAGATAATCCTGATCGGAGCACCTCTACAAAAATTGTCTTGACATATGAATTAATAATTAGTTAATTGGTTTAAATGTAATGTATTACAGATTACAGAATCAGATTTAATTACATGAATAACAACAACAACAAATATTTTAAAATGTACTTTTTGAGTTTCCTGAGTATTTGTAACTACATTGCACCAAGTATAGCACATCACAAATAAAACATCTAATCAACAGTGCACCTTTGATGAGCTGGACCAATCAATTTAGTATTTGGTGTATTACCTCTTTTTCTTATATACATGACAGAAGAATATAAAATGAATGATTTTGAGTGTTGACGCCTAAATTGTCGGCTCATTAAAGAAACGGACACATGAGTTGTGTCAAATCTGATGCAACACCTGTTGTCCCTGAGCTGCTGCAGCACATGTGTTAAAATGTTAATGTTGTTTTTAACGGATCTGTTCTAAGAGTGTAGATCAAATATCATTTGAGACTGCAACCCACCAAAAATGCAAAGAAGATACTTCTTTATCAGTGCTGGCTCACCATGGATATGTCTGCAATCATTTGGTTCCACTAACGGTTGTACTTTTCCATCACAAAGAAGAATAAGAAGTGATCAAATGGTGCAAGACGCATTTCCAGTAAGAGCTCAACAGCCATGTTTGATCTGAGACCCTGCAAATTCATGCAATACACAGGTATTAGTGTACTAAGTGTACTACAGCAAAGTGAACTAAAGGAAAGTAGAGGGAGCTGAAACAGACTAAGGATGTTAGGATGAAAGAAACCCAGATTAAAGAGGTGACGTTGGACTGAGGTGATGATCAGATCAGAGGGAGGAAGGTTATCTTACCGTGCACGAGGATCACAAACACCACAAACATCTTCATCTTCCTGTAGAAACTCCAACAAGCGCAAAGTTAATCTGCTTCTCACTAAAGGAAGTCTTCAGAAACACAGTGAGGACATCAGTTCACAGCCAGCTGTCCCTTTCCTCCTCCTGATAGTCTACAGAAAACTTTACTTTCGATTTGAAAAATGTTCCGTAACACTTACAGAAGGACTGTGGGGTGCAGTTAGGGGAAGGAGGAAGTCAGGTCATGTGACAAGCAACAGCAACCAGATAGAAATGTTGTTTCATTTCAGTTCATGAGAAATAGACAATGTCACGATCCTTTCCTGAGTGCTGTGTTTTCAGGTTTGGGTTTGTAGCAGCTATTTAGTCTGTGTTTCGGTTCCATGTCTCGTATTTTGTCGTAGTATTTACTCCTTGTCCTTGTACTTCAGTGTTGTGTTTTTTTATGTAGTCTGTCTGTGTTTTGGGTTTCAGTCATGTCTGGTGTCTAGTTTACTCTGTGTGTTTGTGCTGGTTGGTCTGTCTGTGTGTCTGGTTTTGTGGTTATCCACATCTTTAAGTTCCTTAGTATCTGTCTTGTCTCATATCTTAGTTCTTAGTCCTGTACCTTAGTTTATGTGTACTTCTGTGTACTTATGTGAGTTCTGTTTTATCATTGCTTCAGTCTGTGTTCCTTGTTGTTCATGAATGGTGTTTTGCATCTGCGTCTCTCTGTTCCCCCCTGCTGTCTCTCTGCCTCGTTACCCTGATCCCAGTCACCTGTGTTGCTCCCGCCCTGCTCGTTAGTCCCTGTGTGGAAATGTCTGGTGTTTCTGTTCATTCCCTGTCCGGTCATTGTCGCGTGTATGCGCTCTGTCCCTCGTTGTATGGTTGTTGCCTGCTCTGTCTCGTCTTGCTTGTTTCCTGCCTGTTCCCCATCAGTTCTTTGGATTTTGGACCATGCACCCGTTTCTGGATTTTTCTGTTGGATCAGCTTTGTTTTCTTGGACTGTTATTTTGGATTCCCTCTGCTCAGCCACTCTGTTTGTAAGTGTGCTTGCCCTCGGTTTGTTTCATTAAACCTTTGAACTATACCTGCTCCTCTCTGTGTCCTGCGTTTGCGTCCACCACCCTGCTTCCAACTTGCTCACCACACACAAACCCTGACAGACAATGGACCTCGTGCAAGAATATTTTCCTGTTCTCCTTGCAAAACTCTAAACATAACAAAATTATATATATTTTGTGTTAGAGTGGGTGCTTTGCGCCTGCAAGGATCTTTTTATGTCTTTTTCTGATTGGCTGGATTTGGAGGTTCAGCCTGGGGAGTGCCTGCTGCTGATTGGTCCATTCAAACATCCTGTCTTTTAAAATATTGGGTTTCCAGCAGTCTGACAGCAGCAAACCAAGCCCTTTGTGTTTGTTTAATGTGTTAGAGCTGTGAGGTTAGAGTAAGTCTCCAGAGGGCTGTTTCACAAAACCAAGATAGCGGATTAAACCGGGATTTTCCAGATATCCTGGCTGAATTTAGCCCTGACTCGGGGTCACTGAGGCAGTAGCACGTAAGTTACTGTGGAGATTTATTCTGTGCAGCTAGCCTGCTCCAGACCAGGCTAACAGCCAGGCTTAGTTACTCCTGGTCCCTTATCTGTTCAGTCAGCAGTCACTCTGATCAGAAACCAATGTGTTGTCTCAGGTTTTCCATGTTCTCATGTTTGCGTTTTACATTATTTGTATAAGCCTGCAGGAAGCACACAACCTATCCTGCAAATTTAGTATTAATTCCTCGTCAGCCGCAGCCTGTCGAAAAAAGTGGTTGTAAAATTAGCTTTGTTAAACGTTAGGTCTTTGGCAGGAAAAACATTTTTAATCAATGATTTTATAATCACTCACAATCTTAAGTTCATGTTTTTAACTGAAACCTGGTTGGACCAAGATAACAGTGCAGCTGTCCTTATCGAGTCTACCCCTCCAAACTTCAGTTTGAGTGAAGCTAGAGTGCATAAGAGAGGAGGTGGAGTTGTCATTTAGTTTAATGACTCCCTCCAATGCAAAAAGATGTCTTATGGGAATTTTGTTTCTTAATGGTCAGGCACCATCTTATCTTAAAGAGCTCATAGTACCTTACTACCCCACCAGAGCACTGCGCTCCCAGAATGCAGGGTTACTTGTGGTTCCTAGAGTCTCCAAAAGTAGACTAGGAGCCAGAGCGTTCAGCTATCAAGCTCCTCTCCTGTGGAACCAGGTTCCAGTTTGGGTTCAGGAGGCAGACACCATCTCCACATTTAAGAGTAG
>NC_060161.1:36180206-36182013 GCF_021292245.1 Micropterus dolomieu
TGACTCGGGGTCACTGAGGCAGTAGCACGTAAGTTACTGTGGAGATTTATTCTGTGCAGCTAGCCTGCTCCAGACCAGGCTAACAGCCAGGCTTAGTTACTCCTGGTCCCTTATCTGTTCAGTCAGCAGTCACTCTGATCAGAAACCAATGTGTTGTCTCAGGTTTTCCATGTTCTCATGTTTGTGTTTTACATTATTTGTATAAGCCTGCAGGAAGCACACAACCTATCCTGCAAATTTAGTATTAATTCCTCGTCAGCCACAGCCTGTCGAAAAAAGTGGGCCAGATAATGTTTTTAACTGAAACCTGGTTGGACCAAGATAACAGTGCAGCTGTCCTTATCGAGTCTACCCCTCCCAACTTCACTTTGAGTGAAGCTAGAGTGCATAAGAGAGGAGGTGGAGTTGCCGACTCCCTCCAATGCAAAAAGATGTCTTATGGGAATTTTGCTTCTTTTGAATATGTGGCTCTTCAGCTGAATTCCTCTTCTCAAGCTATTTTTCTAAATATCTACAGGCCCCCTAAATACTGTGCCACCTTTTTTGATGACTTTGGTGAACTGCTGTCTATAATCTGTATTGACTTTGTCTGTGTGGTTATTGTTGGTGATTTTAACATCCATGTTGACAACCCCCAGGACAGAGGGACTAAAGAACTGTGTTGTGTTCTTGATAATTATGGACTGACTCAACATGTGACGGAGCCCACGCACAATAAGGGGCACACTTTGGACTTGGTCATCTCCAAGGGTCTGGACATTTCCAAGGTTGTGGTGACTGATGTTGCTCTCTGATCATTCCTGTGTTTTCTTTGAGAGTGCTGTCTGCGTGCACACAAATGTACAAACAGAGGTGATCACAAAACAGCATATCACTGAAAACACTAGTGAAAAATTTATTCAGGCTCTTCGACACCCGCCCTCTCACGGATCTCAGTGAATGAGCTTGTAGATAATTTCAGTTCTAAAATTACAAATGTTATTGATTCCATTGCACCAGCCAAGGTGAAGATGGTCTCTGGTAAGAGAAGATCTCCATGGAGAAATGCCACGCTGGTTAGAACTCAAAAAAGAGAGCGTCGAAAAGCTGAGCGCAGGTGGCGGAAAACTCCAGATTCAAATCTCCAGGTACATTATGACATCTATAAAGAGAGACTTTGAATTTATAATTTAGAACTGAGAAATGCCAGGCGGTCCTTCTTCTCTGACATCATCACCAAAAACACTAATAATGCACGTGCCCTGTTTGCTACTGTCGACAGGCTAACCAACCCTCCTGTGTCTGTAGCCTCTGAACTTCTATCCACCAGGGCCTGCAATGAATTTGCTTCCTTCTTCACAGACAAAATTCAAACAATTAGACAAGCAGTCAGTGCCTCCATGTCAGTAACAGGATATGTCTTGTCCCTGTGTCCACTTGAAAACAATTCATATAGCATGAGACAATTAGATTCTATTAACCATAAAAACCTGGAGGACATAATACAACATCTGAAATCCTCCTCATGCTGCCATGATATTCTGCCAACAGTTTTTTTTTTAAATGTGTCTAAATGCATGGCCTCAGATCTACTACAAATTGTCAACATGTCTCTCCTCTCAGGTTTTTTCCTACAGGCTCTGAAAACTGCAGTCATTAAGCCACTCTTAAAAAAGAGCAATCTGGACAGTTCACTAATGATTAATTATAGGCCCATATTAAAACTCCCATTTTTAAGTAAAATCATTGAAAAAGCTGTTTTTCAACAGCTTAGTGCTTTCTTGGCACTAAATAACTGTTTTGATGTCTTCCAGTCAGGTTTTCGACC
>NC_060161.1:36182033-36186041 GCF_021292245.1 Micropterus dolomieu
TGCACGTGCCCTGTTTGCTACTGTCGACAGGCTAACCAACCCTCCTGTGTCTGTAGCCTCTGAACTTCTATCCACCAGGGCCTGCAATGAATTTGCTTTCTTCTTCACAGACAAAATTCAAACAATTAGACAAGCAATCAGTACCTCCATGTCATTAACAGGATATGTCTTGTCCCTGTGTCCACTTAAACAAATCATATAGCATGAGACAATTTGATTCTATTAATCATAAAAACCTGGAGGACATAATACAACATCTGAAATCCTCCTCATGCTGCCTTGATATTCTGCCAACAGGTTTTTTCTAAAATGTGCAGTCATTAAGCCACTCTTAAAAAGGAGCAATCTAGACAGGTCACTATTGAGCAATTATAGGCCCATATCAAATCTCCCATTTTTAAGTAAAATCATTGATAAAGATGTTTTTCAACAGCTTAGTGCTTTCTTGGCACTAAATAACTGTTTTGATGTCTTCCAGTCAGGTTTTCAACCACACCACAGCACTGAGACAGCTCTTGTTAAGGTCTTCAATGACATCCATTTAAACACTGATAGTGGCAGAATTTCAGTCTTAGTATTATTGGATCTCAGTGCTGCATTCGGTCGACCACAACATATTACTAGACAGACTTGAAAACTGGGTTGGACTTTCTGGCACAGTACTAAACTGGTTTGAATCCTACTTAAAGGACAGGGACTACTTTGTGTCTATAGATAATCACACATCTGAGCTGACAAAAATGACATGTGGAGTTCCCCAAGGCTCCATTCTGGGACCTCTTTTGTTTAACATTTACATGCTTCCACTGGCTCATATTATGAAAAAATACAAAATATGTTACCATAATTATGCAGATGACACACAGATTTACATAACCATTTCACCAGGGGACTATGATCCCATACGGGTGCTGAGTGACTGTATTGAGCAGGTCAACGATTGGATGTGCCAGAATTTTCTTCAATTGAACAAAGATAAAACTGAAGTTATTGTTTTTGGAGCCAGGGAGGAACGATTGAAAGTCAGTGCTCAGCTTCAATCTGTAATGTTAAGAACCACAAATCAAGCCAGAAGTCTTGGTGTAGTCATGGACTTACACCTGAGGAGCCACATGAAATTCTGGATGGGCGAGTAGATGCTTCTGGCTTTAACTGGAGAAGGTCGGGTGTTTTTCTATGACCGTTCCTTTTTTACACCGTTGTTTGCAAACCAATAAATCACAATTAACAGTCAGATAGCCACAGGAGTCTCACCGACGTCGCCTGAGATCAAACGTTGGCATTAAATGTGTCGCTCGAAAACAGCAGCCAGCGTGCAGCGATGTGTTTACAGCGAACAGCTGATTGCAGCAGGTAATAAAGCTCGTTAAAAATCCCGTTCCTCCAACGCTCAGGTGACACAGATGTGATGCTTCAGCTGATCTGCAGCACTTGTCAGCTGGAAATGTTTTAATAACCTTCCAAACTGTCGCAATTTTATGTTTGTGTTGCTTTTTCTGTGCTGGAGTGTCTCTTCATTATACTCCCACACAAAAAAGCTGCTTTAATGGTCAAGCATAACCTGGTTAATTTGCCTTATCTTCGCAGGTGGAAACGCACACAACAGTGGGCTGAAGGAACCTTTTTAGTTCCTTTAAAAGAGATTTGGTGACTCAAAAGTCCCCTGTACTTTTGGTCAAAAAGCGGCTTTATTGTTTTTGTATTATTTGAATTTATCTCACTAGTGTGTAAGTTGTTGTAGAGTTTGTGTTTTTGATGGCTAGCATGTCCTGTCTGAGGGAAAAGTGTTAAAGCAATCGAGAAACTATCAGTGTCATGGTGCAGAGTAGCGCTTATTACTGGATGCAAGTTAGCGCTGTGATGTTGAAAAACTACAGGGGATATATCAGTAAAGGAATGGCTGGATGAAATGACCAAAATCTCCTCCTATGAAAGACTTTGTTACAAGATAGTAGACAGGCCTGGGACCCCTATGTTAGGGCTACTTGAAGTGATGAGGAGTTGCACCTGCTCTAACGATGACACTTGATTCTCCTTGCTCTTCTTCCTTTACACTAACGACACGTCAGGACTGCAGAAAAGATCATTTGTGCCAACCTGCCCTCCATTCAGGACTTATACATTTCCAGAGTCAGGAAACGGACAGGAAACATCACTGCAGATCCATCTCACCCCGGTCACAACCTGTTCCAGCTTATCCCCTCTGGTAGGCGCTACAGAGCACTGTACGCCAAAACCAACAGACACAGAAGCAGTTTCTTCCCACAAGCCATCACTCTGATGAACAGCTGAATCTGACTCACAGTGTCAGGAACAATTCCTGTGCAATAATCCAGTAACTCTGCCTCTAATCAGCACCTGTTTACTGGCTAACACTTGTTTATTCATTATTCCCTATGTCAGAGCTGTTCATATTCCATCCATCCGTCCGTCCATCGTCAACCGCTTATCCTGCGTACAGGGTCGCGGGGGGCTGGAGCCAATCCCAGCTCACATTGGGCACACCCTGGACAGGTCACCAGTCCATCGCAGGAGCTGTTCATATTGTTATATTGAATTCAATTTTATTTACATAGCACCAAATCACAACAACAGTTATCTCAGAACGCTTTTCATAAAAGAACAGCTCTAGACCGTACTTGATGTGGTGCTAGTTAGCAGAGTTTCAGGAGCGGGACCACACATCGAGCACGTCATCGCCAGCATTTCGATAAATACCCACACGTCCTAAGTCCTCCCCTTCGCCCTCGTATCCTGCATGGCCCTCGCATTCCGCAGATGAACCGAGACCAAGCAACATCGCGTCGAGCACGCTACGCTAACATCCACTAACGCGAATTATTACCAGCTACTTCCATCCACTTACCTCTTCGAGAAGTGTCGGCACATCGCTATCCCCATCGGACGATGAATTATTCGGACAGACTCGAGACATCATGTTCACGTCAGCAGACCCAGCACCAGAAGCCGAATTCTCTATTCTGTCTCCACACTTGAGGCCCCGCTTTCTACAATCCTAAAGTTGGCCAGGGAGTGGGTGAGTCCAGCCTTAACGCCATCCGCCTTCCACGGTCCACTTTCCTCAACAATCAGAAACATTGCACCCGATGAATCCCCTGCCTCTCATCAAACAGCTGATCACAGCGTTTCCACGCGCCAGCAAGGTCCCAGGTCACACAGTCTTCACGAACAATCAAGACACGAACTATAGCAGAAAACAGTTATAAATGTAACAATTCCAATTTAGAGAACAGACTTTTCAAGGTATGATGTCAGCGTGCCATGCTTTCAATTCCGTCAACACCAGCTCCTTTCCAGGTGGCGCATTACGCACGCTGTGTGTACCACTGTTAAAGGGACAGTTCGCATATTACCTCCATCTCAAGATAGCAGAGAAGTCGGTACCAAAGCAAAACAGGACGTGAACCAACACCAGAATTCCAAGCCTACACCTCCAGCAGTTTTGAGTGAACAGCGTTTCTAGCGAACAATCGTTTCAAGCTAACATCCAGCTAACAGTTGTTTCCCTTCATTTAAACCATGTCGTTCAGAGCCAATGTTGTCTCAACAGATAGTCGTTTCGATCGAACAGCCGTTTCAAAGCAAGTAATTTTCAATTTAAACTAAAGTTGTTTTGAACGAACGATCAAATTAAAGGGCTTGGGCACCGGGATGCTGCTCACTCCCAGTCATCTCCAATCTGACTGCATCAGTCAGTTCGTTACATAGAACCATCCAATTTGTGGTTGGAAACATTTTCGGGTTGGCTTAGTCGGGTCATTAGGCACCGGGATACAAAAACCCCTTGCAGCCCACATCCATCAATCTCTGCAGGTCGCTCCAGTCTGGGATTCTGGCACCGGGATGCCAGGATCTCCAGCATCTCATCTTACCAGTCCAGCAACTTCAGCTAGAAGCTCCGGCACTGGCACCCAGCGTTCCTCCATAGCCCTAACAGAACAAAGTTATTTCCATTTCTAATTTCGGTCTTTCCTCTTTACCCATTAC
>NC_060161.1:36186141-36214910 GCF_021292245.1 Micropterus dolomieu
ACATTTAAGAGTAGGCTTAAGACTTTCCTCTTTGATAAAGCTTATAGTTAGGGCTGGCTCAGGTGAGTCCTGAACCATCCCTTAGTTATGCTGCTATAGGCCTAGACTGCCGGGGGATTTCCCATGATGCACTGAGCTCCTCTCTCCTCTACTTTCTCTCCCTCTGTATGCAACCTCATCCCATTATTGCATGTTACTAACACAACTTCTCCCCTTTCCGGTAGTCTTGTGCTTTCTCGTCCCTCTCCTCTCTCCTCCTATCACTTCCTGCAGGTGTTTCTGACTCTGGAGCTGTGGGGTCTGGATCTGTGGCTGCAGGTCACCTGCTGCCCCCGTGTTCCTGCTCGACACCCTCTGCTGCAACGACTAATAGTTCTATTGTTATTATCATTAAATTACGATTATTATTATTAACACTACTGCACATATCTACACCATTTTTCATTTAGAGTCTCTCTCTCTCTCTCTCTCTCTCTTCCCCCCCCCCTCCCCCCAACCGGTCGAGGCAGATGGCCGCCCACCCTGAGTCATGGTGCTGCATAGTGCTGCTCTTGGTGGGAACTGTTGGGCTAAAAGCACTGCAGCCCCTGCTTGACTGTATGAAGGACATCAAAACGTGGATGAACCTAAATTTCCCCAATCTAAACGGAGACAAGACATAGATCATAGTGTTTGGACACCCTGAACTGCTTTATATAGATTCTCTCGGCCCTTTCATTTCAAACTTGGTGTTGTATTGGATAGTGCATTTAAATTTGATAAACAGATATCCGCCACTGTTAGATCCTGCTTTTTCCAGTTGAGAACTATAGCCAAGGTAATGGCCTATCTCCCTCCTAAACCTCCTGCAACTCCTTATATGTGGGCTTAGACAAGTCATCTATTCAGCACCTGCAGTTAGTCCAAAATGCTGTTGCCCGCCTCCTGAGCTTTTTCACGTTCATACTGCAGCTACAGTGCTGAGATCCAGCAATCTCCTCCTCCTGGATGTACGCAGAGGCAGACTTAAAACCAGAGGCGATCGAGCCTTTAGTGTAGCTGCCCCTAACCTGTGGAACAACCTGACAGTCCAGATCAGAACAGCCCCAACTCTCGAACGTTTTAAAACCCCGGTAAAAACACATGTCTTTTCTTTGGCATTTCCTTTGAGTTAAGTCTGTTATTATTCCTGACAATTTTAATAACACTGTATATCGTATACTGTATATTATAAAGTTTTATTGCTGTACTTTTACTGTGTAAGTAATGTCTTCTTGTTGTATTTAACCTGTGAAGCACCTTGGCCAACCTTGGTTGTTTTATGTGTGCTATATAAATAATGTTGATATTGAAATATAAATTAATTACAGCTCTTGCATCAGTGACTTAACGTTGATGTTAATTGACTGTTGTGGTGCATGGGAGAAACGAGCTAACATTAGTTTATTCAAGCACAAATGAGCCTTGTCACACTACACCACCATTATATTTTCCTGACATCACAATGGAATAATATTAACAACAAAATTAACTTTGCATTTGTATTAGCTAACTTTAGCTAACATGTGCACAAACACAGTTGTCTGTAAAGTAAGTTAGCCTATTTGTCCATCCTGCCACTAACCATAAATGTGAATGAAAAACACATAAGGTCATCCCCAATAAAATACAATTTTGAATGCTTACCTTGTCTAAAGACATTTCCTGTCTTTCCACCTTGTTCACTTTCGAAGCGGAGTAATGGCGGACAGCACAACACTGGTGAACAAAGCGCAAGCTGGTGTGACGTCACGTGGAACTATGATTTTCCCTTAATCCAATGAAAAAATGCAGTTTAAATGAACGACAGAGTATCACTTTTTTCAGTGAAAGTGCAAACAGTGGGCATAGCCTCTGTCTGCAGTCTGGAAGGTACTACATCCAGGGGGCAAGTTGTTTGTGACTTTTTGCACATCATTGAGGCAGAAAGAGATATTGAATTAAAGAAAATAAAGGATATAACATCACATAATCTGTGGATTAATGGCTCTGGGAAAGGTGGGTTTTGGGGCCTGTTAATAGTCTGGAATCTGATTTTTTCAATTTTATCTATGAAAAATATTTTAAACTGCTCACAGAGATCGAATGATGCAAGTGTTCAGGCATCAACAATCCAGTTTAGTGTTTTACATAATACTTTTGGGTTTGGGGAATTCTGGGCAATTTAGGTGGGAAAAGTAGGTTGTTCGTGCATCATTACCTGCAGCATTGTAATTCGTCATTAACGTACTTGACGTTTGCAGGCCTTCCATTTACACTTTGCTTTGTGTACCTCCGTCTTCAGTGAGCAAGTGTGGTTATTAAGCTACATTCATACTTTGAAGTAAATTTGTTTCTGGTTCTGATAGGAGGAACGGAGATAAATGTTGTCAGACATTGATTGTTAAAGAATTTCACCAGGAGCTCCATGTTAAAGATGACATGAAGTTCACATGAGCCCAAAATGCATTTTTAAATGTACTAGCTGTTGTTGAGTTGATTTTGCAAGAGATTGACAAATGATTCGATAAAATTATAATAATTATAATGTGCAAAATGCAGCCTATATTCAAAATAATCACAGCAATCAAAATATAAAGAACAATGTAGTCAACAAACTATCCAGCCCACCCTATTTTCTTCTCTGCTGGAGGTCAACAGGTGCTTAAATCAACTATGCAGAGAACACCACTCGCATCCACATGACCTACCCAAAAATGTGCTACAACAAATAAGAATTCTAAAAAAAATAATATGATTTACAATTAATTATAAATTTGCAATAAATCTGTTCATGACTCCTATAATACCAATGCACTAACCATTTGCCTAAACTAAACTTAATATTAAGACCAACACTCCCATGAGCTCACATATGGTCACTTGCACAGGTGCATTTGCTGTTTAAACAACATAGGCGCTTGGCATGAAAATGACAACAGCATCAGTTGTAAACTACCAATGACACGCTGAAACCAATAGTACTATACTGTAATTATAAGAACCATTATTAATTTTCAGTCAGTACCACTGCCACTTTTACTGTTTTTGTTGATGTTGTGCTTTGTTGTCCTCTCAGTCTACAAGGTGGAGGTGGATTTACTGGTGGAGTCTGTCCAGCTGCCCTGCAAAACCACAGTTGACATGCCTAAAAATGTCACAGTGGAGTGGACAGACGGAGGCACCAGGAAGGTCCACATGTATCAGAACGGCTCTGATCAGCCTAACAAACAGGACCAGGTTTTACAGAGACCGAACAGAGATGAAGGAAGACCTTCTGAGAACTGGAGACCTCAGTCTGACCCTGAAATCCCCCACAGACAGAGACGGAGGACGATACAGGTGCAAAGTCTACAACATGAAGGGAAACATCCTGAGAGAGAAATCATTTGTTCTCAGGGTCAAAGGTCAGTATGCAGACTGAGGTCAGAGTCTCTGTGTTTGTCTCTGTCTGACTGTCCTCTGTCTCCTCTGCAGAGAGAAGCAGGAACAGAAGCAGCTCCACTGATCCAACTCCTCTGATGGCCGATCAATCTGTTTGATCTTTGATCATTGATCCGATCTGACTCTGGATCAGAGAGAAAATGGAGGTGAAGCAGCTGATGGAGGACGGATGAAGACAGGAGGACGCTTTGTCAGCTTCTTCTTCACTCTGACTCCTCCTACTGACTCTCACACACAGTCTACACACTCACTATTGATTCCTGCTGATCAGTGATGTCAGAGTGAGGTCAGCGTGATGTCACATGTTGATTCGCTCTGGGATCTGGACTGAAAGGTGTCCCTGTTAACTCAGCTTTTGCATCCTGCTCTGTTCTCCCCTCTGTGAATATTATTGAAGAGAAGAGTCTTTCAGAGCGGAAGGAGGGAAACCTTAACAGTCAGGACACAGAGAGAAACAGGAAATGAAAGAACACACTGCTGCTCTTTTGATTTCCCTCCTTCAGTGTTGTAATTTTCCCTTCCTCTGGCAGATCTTCCAAACCGCCCTCAGGAGTGTGAGTTATCTAAATACTCTGAGTACTACTGTGTTTTCTCACTTTAATAAATCTCACAAAGACAACTGTTTCTGTAACTTATTTATTTTTTCAGTTCTACACGAGGAAAAACACATTTTCCAGCACCCAGTGAAAATACTGCAGCCTATTTACAGTGTTTCTGAAATAAGACTTAATTTCTCTCCAGCTTTTTTCAAGATTCTCTCAGATTTAGACTTTCAGCTAAAACCAGGCTGAAACACTCTGAGCTGGTTTGAAGAGAACCAGAAGTGTCTTTATGAGATGGGAGCGGTTGCTGCAGAACATACAGACATTAAATGAGCTTCAGATCCAGCAGCTCCAGCCGGAAAATGCTACGAACACATGAACAGAATCAGAAACATCAATTTAATGAGATCATCTGCACAGAACACAAAGAGAGGAGACCTTCTCATTTTTACACTGATGTATTAGTACTTTGACTTCAGGCTCTGAATACTTCTTCCACCACAGTTTCAGCTTCAGATCATAAAACACTTCCAAACCATCTCTGCTGGTCTTTCCACTGTTCCAACAATCACCAGCTCTGGTTTGTTGGAAATAAACCCTGAATTCAGGAGTTAGATGAGAAGAGAAACTGCTTCTGTTCAGTGCCAACACATACACAGCTCACAAGCACTAACATGCACAAGTGGTTGGACCTGCAACCAAAACAGAGAACAGGGAAGTTTGGATGACAAAACACACAGGAAGTTGAGAGCCAAAAACTTAGTCAGTCAGTGAGTGTTCATGGTTTGTGATTTACAGTTTCAGCTGTAGTAACAAAAATGACATGCAGTGAACGATAAATTACAGTTTGGTGTTGTGATTGATTATAAACCAATCACATCCGTTGAGAATTTATTACTCTGTCTTTTAATTCACGTCCATTTTCATCATCTCCATTTCATTGTTTATTTTTGTTACTTCCACCCTTGAGCCTACTTTCATTAAATGATAATTATAATATTTAAAACCCAATTTGGGGTTGATGATTGATAAATGAAAATGATAAAACATGGTTCCATCTTCATCCTATTGCTACTGTTTCAATCAAATCACTTGAATATTTATCACTCTACTTTTCAATCCACATCCATTTTTATCATGTAATATTTGTTAGTTTCATCTCTCATAATAAAGCAGATGACTACACCTACTGTTACTTGTTCTTGTATTCAACGTAGTGAAAAAACGCGCTATAGAGCTGTTTGTCAGTTTGGGCTCCTGTAGAAATGTGGTGGCATGGTGACGTCCATGTAAGATAAGATTATGTAGATAGAAATGTCTCATTCAAAAGTATTAAAAACATTTATAATTTACTTTATGTAGGGTCTTTCTAAACCACTAAAAACATAGTTATGGATCTTATTTATTATTATAGTTTTCCTCTTTCAGCCAAAGATCATGAACTTCCTATTAGATCCCCACTGAACCACCTGCTCCAAGGCCTTTTCAGTTTAAAAGAGCAGATAACCAGCATTCTCCTCCAGATGATGCCATCCTCCTCAGAAAAAGACTTCCCAAAACCATTGTGAAAAATGTCATTTAACATCACATTGAAGAGGACTGAACTAACAACTGAGCCTCAGGCCTCCCCCACCTCCCAGCTGAACTGACCCTGATTGTTGATCCCTTTTTCTGAAAAAGGAGCAAAAACTCAATTTACTTTCAGTGAGCTTGACACTGTGAGACCCCCCCCCCCCCCCCCTCAAACAAGGATTTATCTTAATGAAGTTCTGACATGTTGTTGGAATTAATAAATAGTGAGATACTGCTTCCCAGGCAACTCTACAGTCAGCTAGAAGACCTTCACGTTTGCTGCTGCTCTTCTCAGCATCTGGGATGATTGTGTTGTTCCCAGGTTTCCAGCCTTGCCTTTCCCTTTTTTCTCACGAGCTCAAACTGTTAATAAACTTGTGCTGCGCATAGAAGTGTATTATGATTGGCAGGAAGTTATGAAGTTCCTGCCAAGTTTGGAAGTTTTTCAAGCCGTTACATGGTGGGCCAGAACATAAATCAAATTATTTTCAATTCTGGTATAGGCTCAGTCAGTGTGCAGGACTCCTGTTGGAAAGGTAGTATAATTGATCCTAACTTAATGTGGATATTGTTTTCTCCCTTTTTAATAAAAATTGATATAAGGACACTTTTGCACATGCTCACAATAAAGTATGTGCTGCAGTGTGTGTGCATCCCGGCATTTGATCCGCATTCATAAAACTGTGGACGCTTATTTTAATTTCCCTGAGGAAATTCAGGAGAATCCAATCACGCGTTTACTGACGGCATTTTCAGAGGTGTGTCAAGCTAACCAGAGACTCTTTTTGAATGTCCTTCAGAACTTTTCAAAGTAAAAACTCGAAATAAAATATTGCTGTAAAAAATGTTCTCACGCTATTATTTTGGAGGCACAATAATGTGCAATGAATAAAATTATTTACAGTTAATCTTACACTGTAGCTAAGGGACCCATCTCAAGTAATGGGCTACAGTAGTGTAACAATGTCCCACATACATCTTCTGAACGTCTTTATTTCCATTCTTTACACACATTACACAAGACTAGTAAGGTAAGCAGAGAGTTGTAAAAAACTTTGAATGTTCTCTACTTGTTAACCCGTAGTTACACAGCATTATTGACAATGACCTTACCAGGTCAGCTGGACGTGTTTTCTAACCTTAGCCCGCATTATTTTATATATTATATTGTATTTATTATAAACCATGGTTATAAGGATTAAAATATCTGTGTTTTGTTATATTGATTCATGAGTTAGTCCTTTTATTTGGAAAATGTTTCTGGATGAATCAATCAAACAAACAGGTTTGGCTTCATAAATGTGACAAATCAAAAAGACTTCAGCACATTAATGTTAAACCCCAACAAAATGAAATGTGGCCAGAAGGGACGTCACAATACCAGGAATTTTGTACTCTACACTGATACCAGTGAAATTCCATAAATAGATTTGATGACATAAATGAGCAAGATGTTGAAAATTTAAAGTTTGCATGTTTAATCAATAAAGTAACTACAATTAATTGATGACTGAAATGGATCGTATTGACCTTTTCAGACGGTCCCTAACTCCTACGCCTACAGTAACAGGAGCATTGGACAGCTGAGACAGTGAAAGGGACAAAGTGATCTGTGGCAACCTCAGAAATCTTTCCAGGGGGTGGCCAGATGGGGTCCGAGGTCATCCTCGGGTGGCACACTCAAACCAAAATCCCAGACTGAATTTCAAGAATTCTATTATGCACTACATAGCTAGCTAAATATTACATAAAAATATGAGTTAAGGAATAACACATTGATATACTGTACTTCATTACTATATCCAACAACGGTTAAAGTCAAGGGTAACTGGACTTGGTTGAAGATATCTTCAGGCTGGTAGGTGCCATGTCTCCAGTGAGAAGGAAAGACATCAGTGAACACCAGAGACAGCTGGTCAATGCAGAGCTTCAGGGTGGAGGAGAGACCAAGACTTAGAGATGAAATCGTTTACAATACCATGTTGGAATATTCAAGGTCTGAGATCATCAGTTTTACAGGAGACATGGTGCAGAGAAGATGTTTCCACTGGTCATCCTCACAGCTACACTGAGATCATTATACCATCAACAAAACACCCCACAATAACCCAAGGCAGAGATTCAAGAGGCCTGATTATATGGTGTGAATCAGAACTGAGCCAGTCCATCACAGTTATTAAAAAAGAAGAATCCCATATATGGTTGAAAATAAACAGAAAGGTGATTTGTGCTGAGCAACATGGCTACATGTGTGCCATCTATATACCTCCATCAGAATCCCCCTACTACAACCCTGATATTTTCTCTGTTCTTGAGGAGGAAATTTACCATTATAAAACCATGGGAAATGTATTAATCTGTGGGGACTTGAACGCTCGAACAGGGGAAAGAGCTGACACTATGAACACCCAGGGAGACAAACACCTACCTGGAAGCACCTGCTTCCCCCTCCCTGAATGTCCTGCTAGAAAGAGCTTTGACAAGCTTACTAATACAAGCGGTTTTACAATACAATAAACAATACAACAATACAAGCTTTTACAGCTCTGTCGTACACTGGGTCTGTACATAGTCAGCGCCAGGCTAAATAAATGTGGTGTGCCTCAGGCGTCGGTCTTAGGACCCATTTTGTTTTCCTTGTATCTGCTTCCCCTTGGACATATCATCCATAAACATGGCATTTCTTTGCATATTTATGCTGATGACACACAAATATACTTGCCCATCAGATCCACAGACCCTGGAATGCTGAGTTCACTTAACAACTGCCTTTGTGAAGTTAAAAAATGGATGTAAAATAATTTCCTCCAGCTGAACTCAGACAAAACAGAAATCCTGGTTATTGGGTCCCAGCAGATCGCAAAACAAATACTGCCATCTGTTGGTTCCCTAGTAAATGACATTAAGCCTGTGACAAAGAACCTTGGTGTTTGGTTTGATAGTAATTTAAATTTCGAGCAGCACACCACAAAGCTTGTTCAATCATGTTTTTATCAACTTAGAAACATAGCAAAAATTCGATCTATGTTAACTTTTAAGGACACCGAGACCATTTTACACACCTTCATCTCATCACGCCTGGATTATTGCAACAGCCTTTTCAAGATAAAAGCTCCCAGTATGTTTTAGAATTGACTTTAAAATTCTATTGATCACTTTTAAAGCTCTTCATGGCCTCTCGCCTTGTTATATTTCTGACCTTTTAGTCTCATACGCACCAGCACGTACCTTGAGATCCTCGGGCAGAGGTCTGTTGTCTGTTCCAGAGTCTCGACTGAAAACTAAAGGGGACAGAGCGTTTGCTGTCAGGGCCCCGAGGCTCTGGAACAGCCTGCCCGAGGAAATCAGGTCGGCTGAGTCAGAGAACTCTTTTAAGTCCCTTCTTAAAACATGCTTTTATAGGAGAGCTTTTCCCGATCTTATTTGACTTTATCTTATCCCTTTTATTGTATTCTATTTTACTAATATTTCTGTATTTTAGTCTTTTCAGTGTTTTCATGCTTTTATCTTGCATTGTTTTGGTATTATTGTCTTTACACTTGTTAAAGCACTTTGTAACTTGTTTTTGAAAAGTGCTCTACAAATAAAGATTATTATTATTATATTATTATGTTATTGTCTAATTTGAAAGCCTCCAAACCAAAATCTCAACAAATGAACAGTAGCAAATGGTTTGACACTGAATGCAAAAACCTAAGGAAGAATTAGGATTTACACTGGTGACGCTGGGGACATGTCCCTACCACTTTTTCAAATGGCAGATTTTGTCTCCATCCCTTTTTCAAAGCATAATGTGTTTAAAATAAATTCTCCGCTCATTCTCATGAACCCAATATTGTGATCTGATTTCAATGTAATGTGACGCCCTTGATATACGCTGTCAATATGAGGCCACTCTGTAACATGTACACCCTAAAACCTAAGAATGAACAACACAGCAAGAACCAGCTCTGTGAAATTGAGGAATCCCTAGAGTCCAACCAGTTCTGGGAGAAATGGAACAACCTATAGAAAGCCCAGCAGGATGATATGGCGATCCAAGATGGAAATACTTGGATTAATCACTTTAGTGAATTATACAGTAATATTACAAAAAATGATGATCAGTACAAGATATGAGGCAGCAATAAAAACAACCAAAACCCACTTCCCAAATATACCCCAAACCAGTGGAAACTCAGATAGAGTCAAATGTAATAATGGTTCTGAAAAGTTCAAATTATTATTATCTTCATTGTCTGTTTTTTTTTTTTTTTAAATCTCATATTTGGTACTAATATTTTTGTCAATACACACACACATATTTACTCTTTTATTTACTTTATTTTAAGTATATTTATTAATATTATTATTATTTTATAGCAAAGAATAGTGATATTTAATGAACTGTATAACATTATTTGTTCTTTTGTAATTTATTTGTAGCTTTTGCAATATTGTTGTTTTACATTCATGCCAATAAAGCTTGATTGAATTGAATATAATTGAATTGAACTGAATTGGGAGAGAGACACGTAGACAGACAGGTGGAGAGACAGACAGAGAGAAAAGAGGTAGAAAGACAGGTGTAATGGAAGAATGGCAGGTAGACAAGTTGAGAGACTGGTATAGTAGACAAACCTGTAAGACAAGACAAACAACACATGTAAAAAAAAACAGACGGGTAAAGAGACAAGATAACAAACAGGTAGAGAGACAGACTACATCACTACTAGATCACTACATGGATTATAATAACACCTGTCTCTCCTTCTCTCTCTCTCAGATAAAGACTGAAACCTGCAAGTTGGAGCATCTGAACAAATACACTCAGGATGTTATGAAAAGACCTACCAGCAGCAGACACTCCCTAGGCTGAGCTCATATATCCAGCCAATCAGAATGAGACTTCTTTAGGACATTCAAAGGTCCTCACAGGCACAGAGCACCCACTCTAACACAAACACAGCCACACAAAACACAGGTTAGGAAATACGACTGGATGGTAACAGTTCTTAAAATCAACTCTGTGATGTCACTGCATCAACAGCTGTGTAAAATTTTGTCTTTTCAGGTTCTCTAATACAACTGCTGCCCTTTATTTTCAGACAATGTTACTGTAGCTCTTCACATTACCTGACTTTCCACTTCCCTTACCTGCCCCACCTGTTTCTTAAATATTACACAACTGTTCAAATCGAAAGTAAAGTTTTCTGACATAGTCAGTAGATTATCAGGAGGAGGAAAGGGACAACTGGCTGTGAACTGATGTCCTCACTGTGTTTCTGAAGACTTCCTTTAGTGAGAAGCAGATTAAAGACGACTTTGTGGTTGTTGTAGTTTCTACAGGAAGATGAAGATGTTTGTGGTGTTTGTGATCCTCGTGCACGGTAAGATAACATTCCTACCTTTGATCTGATCATCACCTCAGTCCAACGTCACGTCTTTAGTCTGGATTTCTTTCATCTTAACTTAAATAATCTGTTTCAGCTCCCAATACTATCCTTTAGTTCACTTCCGTGTCATGAGCTGTGTACACTGTGTACTTGCAGATTGTGAATTTGGACAGGGTAGTGTCTCAAATCAAACATGGCTGCACTTACCGAAAATGAGGATTGCACCATTTGATCGCGACTTCTTCTTCTTCATTGAAATTTGCAATTGTTAACAGTGCCAAAACATTACAGAGTATCCATGGTGTGCCGGCACTAAGGAAGAACCGTTTTCTTTGGATTTTGGCCGATTGCAATCTCAAATGGCATCTTCTATCAACTTCACAATCCTCCATTTGCCCATTCTGGGTGAAAGTCCAGTTTCTGGACTTCCTTCCTCTGAAACTGTAGTTCTTACAAGGTGTATAGCCATGTACTGTAACCACTGTACCACTGAACACAGTGGTCGTTGTTGTAGGGCTGTGTTTTATGAGGGGTGGAAAATGTCAATATTCATGCATACCAGTACATCAAATGCCCATCTGTTACCAAACTAGCACACCACCTAACCTAGTCAAACCATAGGGATAAAAAATCCAGGACTGAGCCACATTAAGTCTGAACTCTTTTTCCCAGCAAAAATGGTAAAAAAAAATAGAGCAGTTCTAGTTACATGTGGTGCTGTGTGGTGTAATAGTGTTAGGTGGAATTAAGTTGACACTGTCAACATTCATTTCTGTGCCAATTTTGGTTGGACAGAGTTTAATTGAAATACGTTATTTATAATTTAAGCATTAATCCATTGTTGCGTCAGTGTGAAATCATATCCGCAAAAATTCAGAGGGATTTGTACATGTGAAACAGATTTTGCACGTATGATTTTCTCCAACATATACCACGAAAACTTATAGACAATATCCACTATCCACTAACATGTATTTTTTTCATTTGTGTTTGTGTTCCCCAAAAATACATTGTGATTTGCAAAAATGCATATTTATAAATAAAATAATTAAAAATTCATTATTAATTCATTATTATATTATTTATAATTAAACGTTTTACTGCAAGGTGAGCATTTCGCAAGGTGAGCATTTCGCAAAGCATGTGTAAAATATTAAAAATATTCAACTTGAGAGAGTGTGTAGAGGAGCCAACTAGGGATGGGGATCGAGACCCGGTTTTAGTTGGACCGGGTTCTAAAATTTCTCAAAACCCGAAAATCAATAAGATCTTAGCTTATCGATACTGCTATCGAGACTAGTGGGTCCTATAATGCAGTGGTTCCCAACCTTTTTTCCTTGGTGCCCCCCCTACTTTTATCTAAGAAAAGCTGAGCCCCCCCAACAGCTGACAAAACACGCACACAGAAAAAGATTATGTAATTACTTACTAATAGCGAGCAAATGTAGTCAAATGACACCTCCATGGCTCTGTGTAAATCAATGCCAGCTCTTGCTGACCTTCACCAATAGTCTCCTGGTGTTTTGTTTCTTGGTATTGTTTAATACCACAATAGGGGTTCATGAGGTATAATATTTACAAAATATAGACCTATAGCTTGCACTAACTTAAGGGTTTTCAACATATACTTTACTTGGGTGGGCCGGACAGTTATAGTTGCACCTGCCACAGTATATTTGGCAACCCACTTTAGCATTTTGCAGAGAAACAGTGAGGGAGAGGTCATCTGGTATTACATTAACGGACAACGTGGGAAATGTTACATTACAGAGCAAAAGTGAACGCACCACTGCAGATGTCACTCACTAACGTTAAGTTTCAGTTTCGAGCCACATCTTTTCTAGCTCCTCTTTCAGCTTTTGGTATTTCTCAAGCTTCTCATGTTCCTTCTTCATAATGCTGCTGTCACTTGGGATTGCCACATCTATCACTGCAGCCTTCTTCTGCTGTTTGTAAATCAACACGATGTCTAGTTGGTTAGCCACCAGTTTGTCAGTCTGGATCTTGGAGTCCCTACAGGATCTTAGCTTGGTCATTCTCAACTACCTTAAGAGGTGTCTTCCATTTTGACCTTGGGACTTCCAGCCCATGCTCAAGGCAGATGTTCCTGTGCACTACGCCAGCAACCTGGTTATGGCTGTCCATGTACGCTGTTCCTGCCTGCAACTTACACCCTGCTGTTATGTACTGACTACTAATCTTAGCCGCAATGACACTTGCCAGGAGCTTCCATGTTGTGCAGAGACTATTGGCCGTCAGTTGGATAGGATTGTTCCCTTCTGGGGATCCTTTATGATCAGGACTGTCCGTCCTTGGGTTAACCATTCTGAGTGGGTCTCCCATTTCTCGATGACTCCAGTGTTCTGAGTGTGCACAGCTGTAGGGTTAACCGGTTGACATGCATACTGTTGAGTGCCCAACTTAAAACTGAATTAGCTGGTACATCCTGAATTGAATCACCACATTAAGCTTCTGCGTTTACGTGCTTTATTGTCCGAACACAGGTTATTGCCATCCCACAACCATGTCTTCACGCTATCTCCCCCGTTACTTCCTGTTTTCCTAGACACATAATATAACCAACACATGACATCCCTTCTTTTCTTGGAAATAAACTGAAACAAACACTGTACCGTATCGTACACAAGTGGTTATTACCTTTTTGTTTTCCTTTCTATAACACCTATTATCTTTGGCTTTGAAACCGCCTTACCACTTGTCTCTTCAACCATATACAACATAATACACATCACTTCAACACAGAATCACAAAGTCTGTCAGGTGCCCTTTTGTTGCTAGTACAAGTGCTCGTGCTTGTAGATTTTGTGGCAGCACTATTCAATTTCCTCGTAGGACTATGTATCCCACTACACACAGTTCATTCGCAATTGGTGCAAATGATTTACAGTTGTCAAAGTGTCCTGTTGTGATAGACTTGCGTACCTCCACTAGTACTCGGTCAGTAGCAGAGGCCTCCTCCACCTCTTGGGTAGTTAGTGCTTTGGATGTGGCACTTATGGCTACAAACTTCACATACTCTTCTCATTCATGTTTGTGTTCCTGCTTTTTTCTGTGTTTCCTACCAGCCGTGACAGCGGGTCTGCTATGTTCTATTTACCAGGTATGTGCACTACTCTGAAGTCATTTGGTTGCAGTCTGAGGACCCATCTCTCTATGCATGCACATAGTTTGGATGGTTTATGATCTGTGACAAGATCAAACTTCCTGCTATACAGATATGGATGCAGCCTCTCACAAGCCCACACCAGAGCTAAGGCTTCACGGTCTGTCTGAGAGTACCTCCGGCTCACAATCTGTCAGACTGCGGCTCACATAGCACACAGGTACCATCTCTCCCCTATGGTCCTGCATCAGTACTGCTCCTACACCTACAGGTCTTAGACTTGCGTCTACAATTACCTTGGTTGGTGCTTTTTTCTGTTCTGGTCCAAAGTTGAACTGTGTGTCCTTTCTGGTCAAACATTGTATTGGCTCTGACAGCGTTGAAAACTGTGACATGAAGTCCCAGGAAGCTTCTCATCTATGTGGCATTCTCTGGCTTCCACCACAGCTCTCACTCTCTCTTCTGTTGGTCCAATACCTTTCTGTGACAGAAGTAGCCCCATAAATATCAGTCTGTGCATGTTGAACTGACATTTTTCTGGATTCGGTGTTAGTCCACATTCCAAAAGTCTCCTCATGGTCACATGCAGGCATTTGACATGTGTTTCCTGGTCTGGTGCTTGGACTATTACATCATCTGAGATGTTCTCAACACGTTCAATGCCAGCTATAACATTGGCTATCTCATGTTGGTACTGCTCACTGGCTGACGACACACCAAATTTTAGTCTCTTGTACCATTTTATACTGCAAATGTAGTTATCTCACGTGACTCTGGGGTCAGTTCCAATTGATGGTAGCCCCATTTCAAGTCTAGCTTGCTAAATATAGCGGAACCATTCATGCCTTGGAGTATCTCATCCACTGTGGGAATAGGGTACCGTTCTGTCACAATAGCCTCATTACCTCTTCTCATATCTAAACACATCCTGATGTCCTTGTCAGGTTTTGGGAGTACCACAACTGGGTTTTCCCAGGGGGTGAGGACTTGGACACATTCTATGATGTCCATATCAATCAGTTCCTTGATCTTTTCCTCAACTGCTTCCCAGAGGTTGTATGGTATTCGTTGGTTTGGCTGAGCCACAGGTTTTACCTTTCGGTCAATGTACAGGCTTATCTGCTTGGTGTTCAATTTTCCTACTCCCTTGAACACGTCTGGATATTGCTGCTGAAGTGTGCATTTAATGTCTTTAACAACTGAGACATTTTCACCTATTTTCAATACCCCTAGCTTCATGGCTGTCTTTTTTCCTAGGAGTGGTTCACCATTGCCTTTAAACAATGAACTCTGCCTGATCAGTCCTGTCACCTATTTTGATTTCACACTTGAATGCCCCCTTAACTGGCAGAGACTGATTGGATGAGTATGGGTACAAATTTTTCTGTTGTATTGGCACACATGAATAACACTTTATCTGTTGTGCCTTCAGTCTGTCCGATACATTTTCTCCCATCACATTACTCGTAGCACCTGAATCTATTAGCATTTTCAACTCTAAACCAATACATGACACATACATTGGTTTAGGCACACACTCCAGTGATGGTTAAGGTTAGGGTAAAGGGCCTGCGGGGGGGCTGTCAATGCCTTTAACACTAACATCACAATCTAGCTGGCTGGGTAGCTACTATCTGCTAACACTTCTCCTACAGACACCAAAGTGTACCGTTGGCGTCAAAAATAACTATCTTTGTCACACTTTCCCAAAGCATAGATATTTGATGCCCTGACATAAGAACAGGCTACAACACACACACAGGGCATAATAATCTCATCAAATCTGATGTTTATATTTACATTTTGCTCATGGATAGTGACGTTACTGCCTGAATTATCCAACCTTTATCAATAAAGGTCATGGCAGAAGCAGTAGAACAGGTGGATGGTGTGGCTTTGATCATCATCCACAGGGTATTTTCTACCAAAAACAGATTACCAAGCGACATATTGGCATTTATTCTGCATACAACGTTATGTTTAGCAACTTTGAACATTGCTTACATCTGCAAGACATTTGTGCGGTATCTCGGTCGTGATTTGTCTTTACAAATTGTAATGTATGTGTGACTAAGAGTATGTGCATTTACAATGAGAGTGTCAAAGATTTAACTCCATAGAATAAGACACGAAATAAGGCTGCTGTAATTGAACCTCTGTCTGTGTGCCCTCATAGTTAACCAGCCTGCCTCAGCTGTGGAGCTGTATGAGGGGGAGGAGTTTGTCCTGCTGCCCTGTGAGTTTACCACCTTTGACATAGACTACCCAACTGTGGTGTGGAGCCGCTGCGATATCAATCCTCCAACCGTCCACCAGCGTCAGCAGGGAGGTGATGAACTTAAAGACCAAAACCAGCTTTACAGCGGCCGAACATCCATGAAGACTGACGCTCTGGAAACTGGAGACCTCAGCCTCAACCTGACAAAACTCCAGCTCTCTGACAGCGGCACCTACACCTGCACCGTCATTGCGCTGGGAGGACAAAAGAGAGTGACAGAGATACAGCTGCTGGTGAAAGGTGAGCAACAAACCCAGTCCTGTCTTTTCCCTGAGTATTAGTGGCTCCCTCTGAAGACGTGATGGAGAGATGGAAGGAAGAGATGTGAGGAAAGAGGAGTTCAGACAGTTAACACACTGATTTTAACACCATGTTGAGTCAGAAAACAGAGTCCATCTATAAAGTGAGAGCAACATGACAGCTGAGGTGCTTCTGTTATTTGTCAGGTGGTGTCGGTTTTAAATTGTGCTGATCAGCTGCAGCGTCCAATCACAGACAGGACCAGGTTGGTTTCTGGGTCACCTGAGGATCCAGGAGGAGTAAGACATGATATAAGGCTGCTGTGATTGAACCTCTCTGTCTGTGTGACCTCACAGTTTCCCAGCATGCCTCAGCTGTGGAGCTGGATGAGGGGGAGGAGTTTGTCCTGCTTCCCTGTCAGTTTAACACTTTTGAGATGGACAACCCCACAGTGGTGTGGAGCCGCTACGATCTTGATCCTCCAACCGTCCACCAGCGTCAGCAGGAAGGTGATGAACTTAAAGACCAAAACCAGCTTTACAGCGGCTGAACATCCATGATGACTGACGCTCTGGAAACTGGAGACCTCAGCCTCAAACTGACAAAACTCCATGTCTCTGACAGCAGCAGCTATACCTGCACTGTCAGATTGTTAGGAGGACAACGGAGAGTGACAGAGATACAGCTGAAGGTCAAAGGTCAGCAACAAACCCTAACACCTGCTGTAGTTACATTCAGAGGTCAAAGGTCATGTTCTTTATGTTTCTGGTTCCCACAGAACGATTTCCACCCTGGGCCAAAGTTCTCCTGGTTCTCCTGGTTCTCCTGGTTGTTGTTGTTGTTGCTACTGGGGGTCTGTTGGTACATTTCCGGCAGTATTTCATGTCAGGTATGTCACTACTACGCTTCCAGCATATAAATGTATTATTATTTGTAGTTGTAGAAAATAGTCACAGGCGTATCAGTGTATTAAACATGGCCAAAGCTTCAAATAATGAGGTTAAAGTATTTAATAGAAATTCCTGTGACCAAAACCTCAGCTTTCCTCCTTTTCTGAATGCTCTGTTTTCAACAGCTTTTTCTACTAACTGCTGCATTCTACGACACACGGAGTTAGATGGAGGCGGTGTTCCATATACCTTAAAATTTCCGAATAGCCGAGTCCCAAATAGCTGCCTATCTCCTTTACTGGGCTGGTGTGGGAACACATTTTGACAAATAAACGCAAGTCCCCATTAAACACCTGATCTGGTTTTCATAGAAGTTCTTTGGATGTATAAAACCTCTTAAACCCCGCAGGGTCACCCACTTTAGCTGCTTTTAAGCTGCTTGGATTGTTAATACAAATATTAATGTTTAAACGTATGTCAGTATGGACATTCTGCACATCGTTAGATCGGTTAGATTCTCCACAATTTAATTGTTCAATTCATTTAATGGAAACAACGAGCCCCAAAGTCTAATTCTTATAGATTTACCGGTGTAACCTGCATGGTACAAGAGAGGAAAGAAAAAAAGTGCTGACTGCCGTTACCTTAGAAGTGCTCGTTAAGTCGCTTGTTAGGCCGAATGTGTCCGTTCCTTGATTATTTATATTCCTTTAGTCTGTAAGCGTCCACCAATCAAAAGAATCAAAACAGCTTTTTGTAAAAATGAACCCTAGTTGTAAATCCTGCCATGTGAAGTAATTTGAAGTCGCTCTCTGTCTGCTAAATTCTCTAATCCTGCACCATGTTGTTTTTCATGATGTTACTTCAAAATAAAAGCACATGTCAGAGCTAGATCAAATCCAATATTTTATTGGATAAGCTTTATACAAGTAATATTCTGTGTGAAATAAATAATGTGTTTCAAAGTAGTTTCAGTTTTGTGCAAAAGGAATTAAAGGCCTGTCCCATATGGACGCCTGTCCCAAATATAGGCAGGGTCAATTCAGTGATTTTAGCCCGGGCTATTTATCAAAGTTTTATGGTTTGGTCAATTCCTTGGCCAATTAGTGACCTCTGTCTTAAGAGTATTGAAACATGGCTCCCATGTGATGGTATCGCCACAGTGTCCTATCCATTGTGACAAGATTGCCTGTAAGATTGTCTCTAAGTATATGTGTTCACTAGTAATATATTAATGTAGATAACTGCTCATTTCTGAAATATGTTGAATTGTTAATTTTATTAGTTGATGACATGTGACTGCAGCTATAACAACATAGGTTAGTTTCCTGATTTAAGCTGATATCTTATGCTAATTTCATGCATACTTTCAGCATACTTATTTTATTTACACTACCCTGGGAGTTTCAAACAAGAACTCTAAACTAAACTAATACCGCTAACAATGAAGCCACACAGAGAGAACCGCTGAGCGGGTCTAAATCAATCACCCCACACGTGCACCCCGGGGGAGACAACACACACATGGCCAACTGGAGAGGGGATACACCCACCGGCATCTAACAGGGAGTAAAAAAATACAATTACTAAGACGCCTTAAACCGAATCTTATTCAACTTAATACTCAAACTCAATATACAAAGCAATAATCGGAAATTAAATACCCCAATAAAGGAATACACCGAAGAAAAACTAATGGAAAAACTCCCAAATATTCTCATACAATTACCCTGAGCTCATAAATAAAACCAAAGATAGGCACAGTGATTTGTTAGATGGAACAATGGGACATATTTCAGAGTTCCTGCTGCTGTCTGTACAGCTGATGTTGTGCTTTGTTGTCCTCTCAGTCTACCAGGTGGAGGTGGATTCAGGGGTGGAGTCTGTCCTGCTGCCCTGCAAAACCATAGTTCACCTGCCTGAAGACGTCACAGTGGAGTGGAGGAACAGTAACAACAGGAAGGTCCACGTATATAAGAACGGCTCTGACCAGCCTGAAGAACAGCACAGTTTTTACAGAGACCGAACAGAGATGAAGAGAAACCTGCTGAGACCTGGAGACCTCAGTCTGACCCTGAAACACCCCACAGATGAAGACAGAGACACCTACACCTGCACCGTCTACAGCAGGGAGGGAGACATCCTGATGAAGAAACAAGTGGAGCTCAAGGTCAAAGGTCAGAGTTGGAAATACGGGTCAGAGGTCAGAGCTGTACATGCAGGTCATAGGTCAGAGTGGTAGATACAGGTCAGAGGTTAAGCTGTAGATACAGGTCAGAGATAAGAGCTGTAGATACAGGTCAGAGGTCAGAGCTGTACATGCAGGTCAGAGGTCAGAGTGGTAGATACAGGTCAGAGGTCAGAGCTGTAGATACAGGTCAGAGGTTATAGCTGTACATGCAGGTCAGAGGTCAGAGTGGTAGATACAGGTCAGAGGTCAGAGCTGTAGATACAGGTCAGAGGTCAGAGCTGTAGATACAGGTCAGAGGTCAGAGCTGTACATGCAGGTCAGAGGTCAGAGTGGTAGATACAGGTCAGAGGTCAGAGCTGTAGATACAGGTCAGAGGTTAAGCTGTAGATACAGGTCAGAGCTGTAGATACAGGTCAGAGGTTAAGCTGTAGATACAGGTCAGAGCTGTAGATACAGGTCAGAGGTCAGAGCTGTAGATACGGGTCAGAGGTTAAGCTGTAGATACAGGTCAGAGGTCAGAGCTGTAGATACAGGTCAGAGGTTATAGCTGTAGATACGGGTCAGAGGTTATAGCTGTAGATACAGGTCAGAGGTCAGAGCTGTAGATACGGGTCAGAGGTTATAGCTGTAGATACAGGTCAGAGGTCAGAGCTGTAGATACAGGTCAGAGGTTATAGCTGTAGATACAGGTCAGAGGTTATAGCTGTAGATACAGGTCAGAGGTTATAGCTGTAGATACGGGTCAGAGGTCAGAGCTGTCGATACAGGTCAGAGGTTATAGCTGTAGATACGGGTCAGAGGTTAAGCTGTAGATACAGGTCAGAGGTCAGAGCTGTAGATACAGGTCAGAGGTTAAGCTGTAGATACAGGTCAGAGGTCAGAGCTGTAGATACAGGTCAGAGGTTATAGCTGTAGATACGGGTCAGAGGTCAGAGTAGTAGATACGGGTCAGAGGTCAGAGTAGAAGATACAGGTCAGAGGTTATAGCTGTAGATACGGGTCAGAGGTCAGAGCTGTCGATACAGGTCAGAGGTTAAGCTGTAGATACAGGTCAGAGGTCAGAGCTGTAGATACAGGTCAGAGGTCAGAGCTGTAGATACAGGTCAGAGGTTATAGCTGTAGATACAGGTCAGAGGTCAGAGCTGTAGATACAGGTCAGAGGTCAGAGTAGTAGATACAGGTCAGAGGTCAGAGTGGTAGATACAGGTCAGAGGTTATAGCTGTAGATACAGGTCAGAGGTCAGAGCTGTCGATACAGGTCAGAGGTTAAGCTGTAGATACAGGTCAGAGGTCAGAGCTGTAGATACAGGTCAGAGGTCAGAGCTGTAGATACAGGTCAGAGGTTAAGCTGTAGATACAGGTCAGAGGTCAGAGCTGTAGATACGGGTCAGAGGTTAAGCTGTAGATACAGGTCAGAGGTCAGAGCTGTAGATACAGGTCAGAGGTCAGAGCTGTCGATACAGGTCAGAGGTTAAGCTGTAGATACAGGTCAGAGGTCAGAGCTGTAGATACAGGTCAGAGGTTATAGCTGTAGATACAGGTCAGAGGTCAGAGCTGTAGATACAGGTCAGAGGTCAGAGCTGTAGATACGGGTCAGAGGTCAGAGTAGTAGATACAGGTCAGAGGTCAGAGTGGTAGATACAGGTCAGAGGTTATAGCTGTAGATACAGGTCAGAGGTCAGAGCTGTCGATACAGGTCAGAGGTTAAGCTGTAGATACAGGTCAGAGGTTAAGCTGTAGATACAGGTCAGAGGTCAGAGCTGTAGATACAGGTCAGAGGTTAAGCTGTAGATACAGGTCAGAGGTCAGAGCTGTAGATACAGGTCAGAGGTTATAGCTGTAGATACAGGTCAGAGGTCAGAGCTGTAGATACAGGTCAGAGGTCAGAGTAGTAGATACAGGTCAGAGTGAATGTATTTGTTCTGTAAATTTTTTAATTATATTCGGTTTCAGCTTTGGCCAAGTATTTTCATTTCGGTGCATCCCAACATTACTGTAATTGCTTAACTTTTGTAACGCGTTACTCCCTACACTGAAGATGTAGATGTTTGGCTCATATCTGATCATGAAACTAATCAATATTTCCTGATCAGAACATGAGATCTTTAATAATCCATTCAGGGAAGCTGTCACTTCAACAGAACGCCACTTAATGAACATGAAGGCTCTAATCACTGATCAATTCTTTACTCCACAGAGATTATCAATCAAACATCTGAGTAGGGATGGGGATTGTTAATTAGCGAATGCAAGGCTTCACGGGTTCATCGCGGCCTAATTCCAATACTGCAGCCTAGACGGTAAGTGCTACAGACGCGGGGTAGGTTCAGACCCATGCGACGACGGCATGCGGGAAAAAAAATCGCACACTTCTACCTGTAGGGGGCGCTATAAGCAAAGTCAACGCGTTTCGGCTTGGAACACCTGCATACGAAGGCGCATATGCAAAACCTTACATCCACGCGTTCGGGGTATCTAGCTGAATCTCCTGGTATATGCCCCGCCCATTTTCACCTAACCTTTTTTTTTCTACATCGCAAAAACTGAAAAACATATTTTAATTAACTCCTCCAAAGCCACAAGTCCATTCGGCACCAAACTTGGCACAGATAAGTTAGAGGCTAACAAATGTTTGCCAAAAACGCTAAAAACAGGAAATGATGTCCTATCTTCACTTTGGAATGGCTGATCAACAGCAAATTTGGAGCATTAATGTAGGACGCCCTCTTGAGGGCCTGTGTAAAATTTTGTGCAACTAGCCCCTCGATGGCGCTATTTAATCTGAAAAAATTATTCCTCTATAACCACAACTCACATTGACCTCGAACCACAGGCCAATTGTTCTGAATGATCCTCTTACTACAGGCACCAAAGTTGACCCAAATATGCCCATAGGTGGCTCTGTTATTGCAGATTAAAGACGTCAAAAAAAATCACATTGACTTACATGCATTTTATATCTCCATAACCACAAATCCGATTGATATCAAATTTGGGCCAACTGTTCCCCATAGGCCCCTGATGAAAGGTGCTGCTATAATGGAAGCTCAAATACCGCATTCATTTCAATGGGATTTTCAACCAAAGGACATTTATCCTCATAACTACGGGGCACTACATCGCACATTCATAAACCTTATGTCTACGTTTTTAGGGGATTCTGCCGATTGGGATGGTATAATACACACCTCTGTGTGATGACATTTTCATTTCACTAAATTGCGAAAACTTAAAAACCTATTCTAATTAACTCCTCCGAAGTCGCAAGTCCGATCAGGGAGCAGGGAGGCCTGGACCCCGCTTACAACTGCAACAACACTTCTACATGTTTAACATTACCTTACAGACAGCTGTATAGATAAAGTTGTCTCTTTGCTTTGGTTTGCACGTACTTACAGTAACAAGCGTAGCTTACATCAACAAACATTACAGTAGTTTGGAGCTAATTTAATCCTCATCGTATTCCACCGCGATGGCGCCGCCTCTCGCTCTGCTGCCTCTGTGTGTGTGTGTATGTGTAGGAGCTGACAGAGATCAGACTGCAGCCTGATGATTTTCTTATCCATTGCATTGAAAAATAAAACTGACTTGACACTGGAGACATAACGTTACATCATAGGACCCGCAAGTCTTGATAGCAGTATCGATAAGCTCAAACCTTATTGATTTTCGGGTTTTTAGAAATTTTGGAACCGGGTCCTTTCGGAACCGGGTCCTTTCGAAACCGGGTGTCGATCCCCATCCCTACATCTGACACATATTGATCAGCTACAAAATTTCACATTCACAATGTATCAATCAAAAGAGGAAGTGACATCACAACAGGAAACAAGAATACACCTCTAACTCCTAACCTCTAACATGCACTTCCTGTGCTCTTCTCCTTCTATCCCCTATAATGATCTTGTATTGATTGCACTTTTTTGTTAACTGTTACTTCCTTCCCTATGTACCCCATTGATGTGATATGAACTATGAGCTCTCACTAGTATTTATTGCTGCTCTTACTAGTATGTATTGTCAGTTGTAGATCTGTAGTTGATGCTCTGTTGATCCTTGTATGTTGTTCCTCAAATGTAAGTCGCTTTGGATAAAAGCGTCTGCCAAATGAGTAAATGTAATAATCCAAGAGATCATTTACATGGATGGAAAAAAATGAGATCAATAAGTTACTGATTTTCATTATTGATCAAGAAGAAAGTGGAAGCAAGCAGCTGAAAGAAAACAAATGTGTTGATCACTTAGAATAAAGAAATGAAGTTTTAATAGTTTGGATCAATGATCTGTTCTCTTCACATCATGTTGAAGCCATTTGGAAAGAAAAGTGTGCTCAGAGTCAGCAGAAGCTGTGCTGGAAGCTGTCAGCTCCAAACATTCCAAATGTTCTCTTTTTCCACTTGAAGAAAACTGATCCAGATGAGACCAGGCGAAGGTTTCCACTTCAACACCAGCCAACACATTTCAATACTGATCTGTACAACATCTGGAAAGAGAGAACATGTTGGTACTCAACACAAACTTAATTGACAACACATTTCCTACAATATCTGCTCCTGGAAACTATATCCTGATCCAACAGGTTTCCTGCTCCAGTCTGGAGCCTTCCAGCTCCTGGTTCAGGTCCAGGAAAGATGGAGGAACCAAAACCTGAAAGTGTGTTAGTATCTGAAGTAGCAGCAGCTGGGATTCAGGACCTTAACCGATCTCTGACCTCTGAATGAAACCTGAGTGTGAACAAACACTGCCAGTGAACAGAATCCAGGCAGAAAGGATGTTAATACTAAAGCTCATTTGTAGGAGACAATTTTTATATTGACGATCAATATCTGAAAACATCAGAGAGGTCCATCCAGTTTCTGTCCCCTAAAGCCAAACAGTCCCTCCAAAAGTGGTAATACTGCAGATATGTAAATACTGCAGTACTTTGATCAGTGGGCCACAGGCTCAGTCAGCACTGTGTTACCTCATTAGACGATAGACAGTGACTGAACAGACATTTATTTAATGAAAACCTTCAGATTCTAACTTTAATAAAGATTTGATTGAGTCCATCTGACAATAATACTCAGTGATTTAATAAACAGTCAGTTGTGCTGTTGATTGTAGAGACACCAAAGACAACACTGTCTCTGTTAGATGGAACAATGGGACATATTTCAGACTTCCTGCTGCTGTCTGTACAGCTGATGTTGTGCTTTGTTGTCCTCTCAGTCTACCAGGTGGAGGTGGATTCAGAGGTGGAGTCTGTCCTGCTGCCCTGCAAAACCACAGTTCACCTGCCTGAAGACGTCACAGTGGAGTGGAGGGACAGTTTCTACAGGAAGCTCCATGTGCATCAGAACGGCTCTGACCAGCCTGAAGAACAGCACATTCGTTACAGACACCGAACAGAGATGAAGAGAAACCTGCAGAGACCTGGAGACCTCAGTCTGACCCTGAAATACCCCACAGACAGAGACAGTCACATCTACACCTGCACCGTCAGCAGAGAAAGAGCAGGGAGCAGGGAGAGAGACATCCTGATGAAGAAACAAGTGAAGCTCAAGGTCAAAGGTCAGTGCTGTAGATACAGGTCAGAGGTCAAATGTGTACAGTGTTGGGCAAGTTACTTCTAAAATGTAATACATTATAGATTACTAGTTACGGTCATTTGAAAGTAATTAGTTATATTACAATATTACTGTCTCTGAATTGTAGTGCTTTACACTAGTTTTGCGTTACTTTGAGCTCCTTTCACTGCTATTTAATGGACACATTCTTCAGACAGTAAGATGTGCTGCATAGATGGGTTCTAGTGATATGCAGAGTTATCTGGCTGGGTCATAAAAATTTACATTTTAATGTTACCTTTTAATTTAAACCCTGCCTACAATGTCAACCGTCGATATCCCGCAACAGGAAATAACGCCATTATTTTATTCATGGATTTGTTGTGTGTTGGACAGAGGACCCAAATGCAGGTTTTATTAAGGGGAAAAAGTGGAGTGGAGGCGAGGGAGAGGTGGATGCCGGGGTAACATGGGCACGGGGGACCAAGGAGCAAGTAGGGCAGATGGGGCTGAGGGAAGGGAGCTGGGGGGCACCAGGCACCGAGGAAGAGAGAAGGCAAGGGAGAACTGACCGGGGAGTTGGTGGAGGAGTGTGGTGGCAGACTGACTGTGAGGCACGAGGGGGGAGCCGAGAGGATGCCGTGGAAGACGCCCGAGGGGAGAGGGCAGGTAGGCGAGCCCAGCTGACTCGACGGAGGAACGGAGGCGAGTGAACCTGGGGAAAGGCAGACAGACAGGGTTAGTAACTGGGAAACCAGAACGGGAAACAGAGATGTTGCAAGATCAAAGTTGGAATCAAGTAGTGGCACCAGGTCAGGAGCAATGACAATCAAGCAGAGGTTGTGTGGAGAACTGGGGTTGATATACTGGCAGGAAAGGAGTAGATTGCTGGCAGGTGTGGCGGACAGAGGAGGCTGCTGATGAGGTGCAGGTGTGGATTGTCAGCTGGGGTCAGGAGCAGAGAGAGAGGAAGAGCACACGCAGGGGGAGCAGAGGAGACACAGAGAGGCAGACAAGATAAAGGAAAACAGAGTGCAAGAAAAAAAGGAGAAATAAACAGGACACTCACCATCAGCCGGGCTGCCACCACAACAGGATTTATTTTTCTGCTACCGAAATGTTTCGCGGTGTTGGTGAATTATTAAAAAAACAGAACATTTCTTAATTTCGGGTTAAAGTGCAGTGTAACCTGCACTAATACGTTAGTTGTAATACATTATATTACTGCGTTACAGCAAAAAAAAAACTCTGATTATGAAACTAATCAATATTTCCTAATCAGATTTCCTCTTTCTTATTCTTATTAAGTTGGACAAAGTTTTGGGCCATTCAGCACTTAATGTCACTGAAACAGTCAAAGATGGATTGCAATTAATTAATGTCACTTGGTTGTAACGGTAACCCAGCTGTGTGTCATCAGCTTAACAGTGGTAGGATATATACTGTCTACGGAGAATGGAGCCCAAAGGGAGCATTTACAGGGAGAATAGAATTGTCCCAGGATTGAACCTTGGGGTACTTGATTGCTGCGGAAGAGGATGAAATATTGTTGACAGAACAGGACCCGTCTCTCTAGTAGAAGTTAAACCACTGTAGTGCTAATCCCTGGATACCAACCATTAGCTGGAGGCAATCCAGGAGGATGTCGTGATTGACAGTATTAAAGGCAGCACTGAGGTCAGGTAGGAGTGAAATAGCACAATTTCTGGAGTCGCTAAACAATAGCAAATCGTTCAGTACTTTAAGAAGCGTAGTCTCTCTGCTATAGTCTGCATTGTTTTCATTTAAAAACAAAGAGAGCTGGGAGAGGATGACCTTCTCCAGTATTTTGGAGATAAAAGATAATTTAGAAATGGGCCTAAAATTATTAAAATCAGTGGGGTCTAGGATTTTTTAATAAAGGGCTGGATCACAGCAGTTTAAAACTGGACGGGACAGTGCCATTTAGAGAGGTATTTATTACGGACTATAAAGTGGGGCCAACAGTATCTAACACCTCTTTCAATAGATGCCAAGGAACAATATCTGTGGGGGCAGAAGTCGGCTTCATGTGGGAGACTATGTCCTTCAGTGTGGGTAGAGCTGGCTCAAAGCAACTGAGAGGTGCCATTAACCTTGGTGATAAAGAAGCTCAGAAATTGTTTGGCATTGTCAGAAGTAACACCTCTTCTTTTGTCAATCTTCTCTCTGCTTTCCTGCACTCTTGTCTCAGGGCACGGGTCTCACTATTTAGCCATGGTTGTGTTTTAACTTTTGGTTGCTTAATTTCAAGCAGGGCAACGGTGTCCAGAATATCAGTAAAAATGTTATTAGGTAGGGTGGCTAGCTCTTCCGTGCTCAAGGAGGATGAGTTCGTCTCTGCAGACCTAGTATAAGTATAATAACAGTGGTATGATTGAGTGCCGTGGTATAGCAATCTAGTGAGTTAGCTGTAAGAGGTAGACCGGGGAGTGATGCATTAAAATCACTGGTTTGTGATCAGATAGACAGGTATCATTCAACTCAACATTGAGAACAGGAAACCCTAATGATAAAACAAGATCAAGTGTGTCGCCATGGTCATGTGTAGAGCCGGTAAAAGACAGAGTCAGATTAAAAGAGTCCACCAGTTTGAGAAACTCACTAATCATAGGCTTTGATGGGCAGCAGGCATGAATGTTAAAATCACCAAGTATTAAAATATTATCAGAGCTGGGCATAAGCAATGATAGAAAAACTGAGAATTCATGGATAAAGTAGGGGGGGTCTGTACACGAGTGCACAAATCAATGGCCAGGCCAGCTGAACTTTCAATACCTGGACCTCAAAACTTGTATAATTGTCTACCGCCAAAACTCTGCTTTTAAAGAGAGTCCTAAAGACCGTTGCTATGCCACCACCCTTGCCTGTGGTTCTTGGAGGGCTAAAAAAGTCACAATTACCAGGGTAGAGTTCAAAAAGGGGGCTTCGTTTACAAACGTTAAGCCAACTTTCAGTTAAAAACAAAAAGTCCAGTCTATGCGATAAAAGGAAGTCATTTAAAATACGTTTTGTTCGAGAGTGACTGTGTATTCACCAGTGCCAAGGGTGGAATCCACAGTCACAGCTGGATCCTTTTGGTCAAGTGTGTTGATGACAGGTCCCAAGACCAACCATGCTCTCCACCACAGCTCTCAAGCCAGAAACACCTGCAGGAAGTGATAGGAGGAGAGAGGAGAGGGACGAGAAAGCACAAGACTACCAGAAAGGGGAGAAGTTGTGTTAGTAACATGCAATAATGGGATGAGGTTGCATACAGAGGGAGAGAAAGTAGAGGAGAGAGGAGCTCAGTGCATCATGGGAAATCCCCCGGCAGTCTAGGCCTATAGCAGCATAACTAAGGGATGGTTCAGGACTCACCTGAGCCAGCCCTAACTATAAGCTTTATCAAAGAGGAAAGTCTTAAGCCTACTCTTAAATGTGGAGATGGTGTCTGCCTCCTGAACCCAAACTGGAACCTGGTTCCACAGGAGAGGAGCTTGATAGCTGAACGCTCTGGCTCCTAGTCTACTTTTGGAGACTCTAGGAACCACAAGTAACCCTGCATTC
>NC_060161.1:36215010-36218634 GCF_021292245.1 Micropterus dolomieu
TGGTTCAGGACTCACCTGAGCCAGCCCTAACTATAAGCTTTATCAAAGAGGAAAGTCTTAAGCCTACTCTTAAATGTGGAGATGGTGTCTGCCTCCTGAACCCAAACTGGAACCTGGTTCCACAGGAGAGGAGCTTGATAGCTGAACGCTCTGGCTCCTAGTCTACTTTTGGAGACTCTAGGAACCACAAGTAACCCTGCATTCTGGGAGCGCAGTGCTCTGGTGGGGTAGTAAGGTACTATGAGCTCTTTAAGATAAGATGGTGCCTGACCATTAAGAGCTTTGTAGGTAAGAAGAATGATTTTAAATTCTATTCTGGATTTTACTGGAAGCCAATGCAGAGAAGCTAAAACAGCAGAAATATGATCTCTTTTCCTGGTTCCTGTCAGAACACGTGCTACAGCATTCTGGATCAGCTGAAGAGTCTTAATGGACTTTTTCGAGCAGCCTGATAATAAGGAATTGCAGTAATCCAACCTAGAAGTAACAAATGCATGGACTAGTTTTTCTGCATCATTTTCAGATTTTCGCAATATTATGTAGGTGAAAAAAGGTGGTCCTTGAAATTTGCTTAATGTGAGACTTAAACGACATGTCCTGATCAAAGATAACTCCAAGATTCCTCACAGTGGTGCTGGAGGCCAAGGCAATGCCATCAAGGGAAACTATATCTTTAGATAATGCGTCACGGAGGTGCTTAGGCCCCAGAACAATAACTCCAGTTTTATCTGAGTTTAACATGAGAAAATTACAGGTCATCCAGGTTTTAACATCCTGAAGGCACATTTGAAGTTTAGCTAACTGGTGAGTTTCATCTGGCTTGATCGATAGATATAACTGAGTATCATCTGCATAACAATGAAAGTTTATGGAATATTGGATTGGTCCGAGGACAGATCCTTGAGAAACTCCATGACTAACTTTTGCGTGCCTGGAGGACTCATTGTTAACATGTACAAACTGAAATCGATCTGATAAATAGTACTTAAACCAGCTTAGAGCAGTTCCTTTAATGCCAATGAAATGTTCCAGTCTCTGTAATAGGATCTGATGGTCAATGGCATCAAATGCAGCACTAAGATCTAATAAAGAGAAATGGAAGGTTAGATATAGGTCTATAGTTGGCTAAAACATCCGGATCAAGTTTGGGCTTTTTCAGAAGAGGTTTAATTACAGCTACTTTAAAGTACTGTGGTACATAGCCTGTTGATAAAGATAGATTGATCATATCTAGTATAGAGGTGCTGACTAAGGGTAGAACATCTTTAAGCAGCCTAGTCGGGATGGGGTCTAAGAGGCAGGTTGATGGTTTAGATGAAGAACCTATTGAAGTTATTTGGTAAAGGTTGAGGAAAGCAAAGCAGTCTAAACATATATCTGGTTCTACAGCTGTTTCTAAGGTTCCTGAGTTAAGAGATAAGTCGGTGCCAGTTGAGGGCAGGTCTTGGTGAATTTTGTCTCTAATAGCTAGAATTTTATCATTAAAGAAGCTCATGAAGTCGTAACTACTGAGAGCTATGGGAATACTTGGCTCAATAGAGCTGTGACTCTCTGTCAGCCTGGCTACAGTGCTGAAAAGAAACCTAGGGTTGTTCCTATTTTCCTCTATTAATGACGAGTAGTACGCTGCTCTGGCATTACGGAGGACCTTCCTATAAGTTTTAAGACTATCTTGCCAAATTAAACGAGAATTTTCCAGTTTGGTGGAACGCCAATTCCTCTCAAGTTTCCGCGATATTTGCTTTAATTTGCGAGTATCAGTATTATACCATGGAGCTTTGTTTTATTATTTTCTTTTTTAGAGGTGCTACAGAGTCGAGTGTCATTCGCAGCAAGCCTGCTTCTCGAAGCGGTCTATTTATTAGCTGTCACCCAACGGGTCCGACAAGGGGATCCTCTGCCGAGATGAGGCTGCAGTTTTTAAGCAATCAGATGGCTCTTGTCAATGATCCAGGTCTTTGGTTTTTTATATAAATCGACCAGATTAAAAGTGTCAACTAAAACAAATAATAGTAATAAGCAAAAGTGTCCTAAAACTGTCATTTAAGCTAAATAAGTGACTTTGGTAGAGGTGTTTTCAGCGCACAAACAAGTTGCCGTAAAGCAGTGATATTCTTACTTTAATGGAGATTTGATTGAGTCCATCTGACAATAATACTCAGTGATTTAATAAATAGTCAGTTGTGTTGTTGATTGTAGAGACACCAAAGACAACACTGTCTCTGTTAGATGGAACAATGGGACATATTTCAGAGTTCCTGCTGCTGTCTGTTCAGCTGATGTTGTGCTTTGTTGTCCTCTTAGTCGACCAGGTGGTAGAGGTGGATTCAGGGGAGGAGTCTGTCAAGCTGCCCTGCAAAACTTCAGCTCACCTGCCTAAAGATGTCACAGTGGAGTGGACGGATGGAGAAAACGACTACGTCCACGTCTATCATAACGGCTCTGACCATCCTGAAGAACAGGATGAATATTACAGAGACTGAACAGAGATGAACAGAAACCTGCTGAGACTTGAAGACGCCAGTTTAACCCTGAAATATCCCACAGAGGGAGACAGTAACACCTACACTTGCACCGTCTACAACAGGGAGGGACACATCTTGAGGAAGACACAAGTGAAACTCTGGGTCAGAGGTCAGTGCTGTAGATACAGGTCAGAGGTCATGGACAAAACAATCCCACCACCATATGGTTCTTTCCTTCAGCTTCTCTACAATCATTCAATAAAGTTATTCAAACTGCTGCTGCTGTCTGTGCAGCTCATGTTGTTCTTTGTTGTCCTCTCAGAGTGTCAGGTGAAGGTGGAGGAGGGGGCGGAGTCTGTCCTCCTGCCCTTCAAGACCACAGAGAACCTGCCTGAGGATGTCACATTGTTGTGGAGCCGTGATGAACCCAAACCCACAAAGATAGTTCACTTGAATCAGAACGGCTCTGACCAGCCTGACAAACAGGTCCAATTTTACAGAGACCGAACAGAGATGAGGGAAGACCTGCTGAGAACTGGAGACCTCAGTCTGACCCTGAAATGCCCCACAGTCAAAGACGAAGGACGATACGGCTGCAGAGTTTCCAAGAACTGGAACATCATAAGAGAGAAAAGAGTTTATCTCAGGGTCAAAGGTCAGTATGCAGACTGAGGTCAGAGTCTCTGTGTTTGTCTCTGTCTGACTGTCCTCTGTCTCCTCTGCAGAGAGAAGCAGGAACAGAAGCAGCTCCACTGATCCAACTCCTCTGATGGCCGATCAATCTGTTTGATCTTTGATCATTGATCCGATCTGACTCTGGATCAGAGAGAAAATGGAGGTGAAGCAGCTGATGGAGGACGGATGAAGACAGGAGGACGCTTTGTCAGCTTCTTCTTCACTCTGACTCCTCCTACTGACTCTCACACACAGTCTACACACTCACTATTGATTCCTGCTGATCAGTGATGTCAGAGTGAGGTCAGCGTGATGTCACATGGCTTGAACGGGCGTGTTTCCTGTGAACCTCCCAGCGGCTGGATAACAGCTGCGGCTCTCTGGATATTTGTGGCTCGTTCTAATGCGTGCAGTCAAACAAACTTTATTTCTACAGACACAGAGAAGTCAGCAGCTGCAGGAAATCAGAACCACTGACAGGAAG